>NC_056733.1:1110904068-1110974068 GCF_019279795.1 Protopterus annectens
ATATTGTCTGGGCCCATTGATGCAGTGTTCTTGGCTTTAGAGAGAGGCCATTAAGGACCTGTTCCCTAGTGATAACAGGGGGAGTTATATTTGATGGTATTTCCTGAAAGGCTGGGGGGGGGGGGTAAAGTTGTAGTTGAATTTGTTGGCCAGGTAGGTTTGCTATATTCTCTGGATCAGTGCAGGTGGCCCCATTTACAATAAGCTCTGCACACAATTGTGTATTGCCTTTGAGGTTGTGGACGTATCTAAAGAATGACTTGTGGTTGTCTTAGCCTGGGATGCCAAATTTACCTCAAATTTGGCTTTGGCTTTGGTAGACTTTATTTGTCCTCTGAGTTGTTTGTTTAATTTGATGAGAGTGCTTTTATCCTGCTGGGTGCTACATCCCTGAATTTTTGCCATGATTTTCATCCTTCTATGTGGCCTATTGATATTGTGATTCCACCAGGGTGACTTGAGTTAGCTCTGTACTTATTCCTGGTGGGTACAGCTGCCTCTATGCAGCTATTAGCATACTTGTATAGAGTTTCTGTGGACAGTTCTGCATAGGCAGCAGTGTTCTCGGGGTTTATGAGGGCTTGACATTTTGCCAGGTTATCACTTAATAGGAAGTTAGCCTTAGAGTAGTTCCTGAATATTCCAGGGTTAGCTGGGGGTCCAGGTTTTATTTTTACTTCAAAGGAGACCATTTTTTGGTCTGACCTTACCAGGGAAGACTTTACACTAGGGGGTGTGCAGCACTCTCTCATTTTAGTAAGGACCAGATCCACTGTGGTTGCACCCCTGGTTGGTGTATTGATAATCTGGTCCAGGGAGTCTGTGTTTACAAAATACAGGAATCTTTGTGCCTGTACGTTTGGTGTCATATAGGATTCCCAGTTAATAGTGGTGTAATTAAAGTCACCCATGAATATGGTATTGGGTTGGATGGTGAGTGTTTCCATTAAGTTTAAATACATGATATATGTTTCCTGGGTCATAGAGGGGGACCTATAGCTTGCAAGGAAGTGGTACTGGATTTTTCCTATGGCAATGTGAACATGGAGAAGCTCAAGTGCATTGTCCTGTTTGACCAGCCTCGACAGATATTTATTATTGGTGTAAATTTATTTATTTATTTATTTAACATTTGTTAACTGGGAAAGTCTGACTTAGAATGAGACAATTTTCAGCAGAAGCCCAGTGAGAAATGCTCCAAATGCATGTCTTTGTAACATGGGAGAAAACCGGAGCACCCAGAGGAAACCTACATGAATGCAGGGAGGGCATACAGACTCCGCACAAAAGGCAGCCAGCTGAGAAACGAACTGGAGAACTTGCTGTGAGGTGACAACACTACCACTGCACCACTACACTGTTAAATTGAGACACATCCCCCTTTAGTCCCTGTCTGTGTAATAGCTGGTCTAAATGTATGGAAGGTATTATAACCTTGCACTGTCAGTGTGCTCTCCATGGCTTTAGGCCATGCCTCAATGACTGCACAGATGTCAACATTCTCTAGGGTGAAGCAACTCTTAGGGAGTGGAGTTTATTCATAGGTTCATACGTTCATAGGTGTGTACTAGGCTAATGGCCCTGGAGCTTTTACAAGCCTAGCCCATAGAAGTGCCCTGGCATTGTGCCACCTCACATTAGTTCCCAGTGCCTCTATCAAGAACAGCCATTGGAGTGATCCCTGGGGTGAACTTTCTATTTCCCATCCACTCATCAAGATTTCTCTTGAAAAGGGCCAGTGAGGTGCTCTGCTTGACATCTATGGGAAGTCCAGAGCATGGGTAGTCTCTGGGTTATGAACCTGTCCCTCCAGCATGTTTGGTTGATTGTGGTAATGAGGTTGAGGTCTCTGGAGTGTGTGGTGCAGAGGGATTGGGATTTCTTTAGATGTAGCATTTCTAACAGAGCTGGGTCAGACATGGCTTTGTAAATCAAGCAGAAATTGCCTCTTAGTAGATGATATGAGGCAGAGAATAGCTGCAGTTTTTTGAGTCTGTCCATGTATGACATGTGTTTAAGGCCTAGGATCCTCTTTGTGAGGTACTTTTGTGGCCTTTCCAGCTGTTGCATGTGTCTAGTGATTTACATGCCAAATGGGGCATTATACTCAATGATTGGCCTAATAAGGGAAGAGTAGAGAGAGAGAGAGATGATGACCTCTTTCTTGGATGCAAAGCCCTTGGTAATGAGATGTGCCACATAGAAGGACTTTCTGACCACAGTGGCAATGTGGTGGTCAAAGGAGAGGTTGCTGTCAACCTGTGTCCCCCAGATCTCTTATAACGCCTTCAGTGTTCAGTGGGCTTCCATCAATGTGGTAATTAGTGGAAACCAAGTTTTTCCCACTGGGGATGATGACGCATTTTTTAGCATTAAGCTTAAGGCCATGGTTTCAACACCAGCCATTGGTCTCAGTGAGGCCTTTTTGTAGGATGTCTACATCACTTGGGGAGTTAATAATAGGTTCATAGGTTCATACTAGGCTATCTGCCCCAGGGCATTTATAAGCCTAGCCAGAGTGTGTTTGGCTTTTGCCACCCATTTTAAATTAATTTTGCTATGCCCTTTTTCGAGGTTAGTATACTGTGCCTCTGTCTAACAGTGACACAGAAGTGATACCCGGGGTTAACCTATGATCTCCCATCCTCTCATCAAGATTCCTCTTGAAGAGAGTCAATGAGGGACTCTGCATAACCTGGACTGGGATTTTATTCCAGAGTGAAGATACCTCTGGGTTATGAATATGTCCCTTCAGCATGTCCTATTTATTTCAGCGCTGAGGTTCAAGTCTCTCGAGCACATAGCTCAATGGGATTTGGATTTTCTGAGGTGCAGCATGTCCATTAATTCTGGGTTGGACATGGCTTTATACGTCAGGCACAGATCGCCTCTGAGCAGGCGGTATGCCACTGAGTAGAGCTGGAGTTTCTTTAACCGGGCAGCATATGGCATCTGTTTGAGCCCTTTGATCCTCTTGGTGAGGTACTTTTGGGGTCTTTCCAGTTGCTACAGGTGTATGGTAAGGTACATCCCAAAAGGGGCATTGTACTCAATTATGGGATGAGGGATGAGTAAAGAGGCACGATGACCTCCCCTGATCTAGATGTGAATCCCTTCATGATTAGGTGGGCTATATAAAATGTTCTTCTAACCACTTTGGCCACGTGGTTGTCAAATGAGAAATTGCTATCAACTTGGGTCCCCAGGTCCCTAATTACTTCTTCTGTACTTAATGGATTACCGCCTATGTGGTAATTTGTGGGCACTTTGTTTTTGCAAAAGGGGATTACTATACACTTTTTGGCATTTAGCTTGAGGCCATGGCTCTGGCACCAGTTGTCTGTTTCTATGAGGCCCTTTTGGAGAATGCTTGTGTCAGCTGGAGAATCGATTATGGTGCCCAGTTTGCAGTCATCTGCGAACTTGGTCAGCCACAGTCCTTCCGTGTTGGCCTGTACCTCCGAGAAATATATACCGAACAAGAGAGGTCCCAGGACTGAGCCTTGTGGGATGCCACTTATAACTGGTTTGGAGTCTGACATGGCTCCAGCAATTCTAACCATGTGGGTTCTGTCCTTGAGCCAGTTTGCAACCCATCTAGTGACATAGGGGTTTATATTTAAGCTGGTGAGCTTATCTATAATGCCTGAGTGGGGTATTGTATCGAAGGCTTTTGCGAGGTCCAGGTAGGCTGTGTGGACCACCTTCCCCTCATCAATGGCCTTGGTGACTGTTTCAAAGAAATTGACAAGGTTTAACAGGCAGGATCTGCCCTTAACAAAGCCAAACTGGGTAGGATCCAGTGTCTGTAGGTCCCCAATATCTTCATTTATGAGGTCCATAATGATCCTTTCCATAGCTTTGCAGACCAAGCTAGTCAGGCTTATGGGGCAATAGTTTCCAGGATCCGTTGAGGCACCATCTTTGTGGAGAGGGACCACTGTTGCTGTGAGCTATGTGTTGCACGTGTTTTGTTTTGGGGTAGTGGTTGCTTGGGTGTCTGCTTTGGAGGTCTCTGCTGCTTAGGCAGATTTTTATTTAGAGCCTCCGAGTATGTTTTTGTGTGTTTATGTGTTTGGTTTGCTGTCGTGGTAGGTCTATGTGAGACTGGAATTGTAGTGAGTGTGGTTTCCTTCTCCTCCTGACTGGTTACACCAGTACTGAGTTGAGAGAGCTTAGCCTCCAGTTTGGCTATATGGTTGCATCTCTCACAGGTGTTGGAATTTGTTGGGAGGAGGAGAGGGTTGTCTCTGTACATGAGGCAGTTGGAACATTGCCTCAAGATTCCCAGATTCACTAGCTGGACCGGAGCGGAGATTGACAACTGACCTTTGGACATGCTAGAATAGTATTGGGAATTCCTTTATAATTGAAAAAAAGGGCCAATGGGGAACAAGGTACTCAAGGGGAGTTTGTGAGGGTGTAGTGCTTTTAATTTTTTAGTGCTGATTTAGTGAGCAAGTGCCAGGTAACTTAAATGCAATGTGTTACAGGTAACTTAAATGCAAAAACGAAAACAGTAACTTTCTTTCAAGTGAAACAAGGAAATAAGTACAGTAAGCAATGCAGATATCACTAGGGATCCACAGAAGTGCTGAAAAGCCGCGTTTTAGGTGAAATTAGCATTTCAGGGAAATAACAAGCAAACAACAAGCATACAAACAAAGCTAGATTCAGCAGGCCTGGATCTAGTCTATGCTACAGCAAACAAGGTGTACCAATTTCAGTAAGAAACAGTTCAAATATGCAGGCACTATAAGCCTTTAACCAGAAATTCCCAGCTCAGAAGGGCAGAGTCCAGCCTCTCCTCCCACAAGAGTGCAGACCACGAACCTTCTTAATGTAAAATAACTGGCCTGAAGCCCAAGTGCTTAAACCAGAACTAATACACTTTTAGAATAACAGACACTGAGCCCTCAATCAGCAGTTCCCAACTTAGAAGGATGTAAGCTACCTGTCCTGCCACCACAGTGCAGACCACAAACCTTCTAAATGTAAAACAACTGGTCTGAAGCCCAAGTGCTTAAACTAAAAGGCTTAGAATGAGTTACACCAAGCAGTAATAAATACAACTGAGTACTTTTAAGATGACGCAAAAGCAAAATAAAGTAGGAAGAAACAAAAATACAGTAAAAGCAGATTTTTTTTTTTAAGTGGAAAGAGAGAAAGGAGTAGCAGAAACTAAGCTGATTGGCCTTCTCAAATGTTCTCCCTGTACTGGTTAGAATGAGGTAATGACACTAGACTGGGAGGAGGGTCCCAGATCAAATTTACACTAGGGGCGGGCAACTGCAAAGCCACCAAACTGCAGAATGTTTCTCACAGCTGAAAAGCAGCAGTGAGCCTTTAAATTAAAGTTTTAAACAGCTAAAGGAGCCTCTAGAAAAAAGAGTTTAACTGCAACAAGTTATTAGAAACAAACAACCCAACAGATACTTAATAAAAGTGGACAATTTCCAGTTAATACCTCATACACAGTGAAACTAACTAGAAAAATACACAGTATACAAAGTGCTATAAATAACAAAGAAATAAAGAACAAAATAAACAGAAAACAGGATACTTAATGTTATATATTATAGCTCCGAGTTTCCTCAGTGTCCTTCCTTCGATCAAGCTCAGTGTGAAATGGCAGAACACTCACAAATGAACTTCTTAGGTAACAGAAAGTTGAAACCTGAGACAGTTTTTAAGAAAGAAATCTCAAAAGAACCAATGAGGTGCTTAGTCTAAGCTGTAGTCCAGGTGACCTCAGTCAGCCAATGACCTTAAACAATTCTCTCTCACTGAAATGCTTGATGGCTTTGGCTAAACCAAGATGTCCCTGAATATGTGCTCAGACACACAGCCTCCACAAACACTAGGCCCAAATACAAGCCTGAATATGGAAATGCTACAAATATCCCCACTACTTAGAACAAACTGCAGAAATGTTTCTCACAGCTGAAAAGCAGCAGTGAGCCTTTAAATGAAAGTTTTAAACAGCTTAATGAACCTCTAGAAAAAAGAGTTTAACTGAAACAAGTTATTAGAACCAAACAACCCAACAGATGCTTAATAAAAGTGGACAATTTCCAGTTAATACCTCACACACAGTGAAACTAGCTAGAAAAATACACAGTACACAAAGTGCTATAAATAACAAAGAAATAAAGAACAAAATAAACAAAAAACAGGATACTTAATGTTATATATTATAGCTCAGAGTTTCCTCAGTGTCCTTCCTTCGATCAAGCTCAGTGTGAAATGGCAGAACACTCACAAATGAACTTCTTAGGTAACAGAAAGTTGAAACCTGAGACAGTTTTTAAGAAAGAAATCTCAAAAGAACCAATGAGGTACTTAGTCTAAGCTGTAGTCCAGGTGACCTCAGTCAGCCAATGAACTCAAACAATTCTCTCTCACTGAAATTCCTGATGGCTTTGGCTAAACCAAGATGTCCCTGAATATGGGCTCAGACACACAGCCTCCACAAACACTAGGCCCAAATACAAGCCTAAATATGGAAATGCTACAAATATCCCCACTACTTAGAACAAACTGCAGAAATGTTTCTTATAGCTGAAAAGCAGCAGTGAGCCTTTAAATGAAAGTTTTAAACAGCTAAAGGAGCCTCTAGAAAAAAGAGTTTAACTGCAACAAGTTATTAGAAACAAACAACCCAACAGATGCTTAATAAAAGTGGACAATTTCCAGTTAATACCTCACACACAATGAAACTAGCTAGAAAAATACACAGTACACAAAGTGCTATAAATAACAAAGAAATAAAGAACAAAATAAACAAAAAACAGGATACTTAATGTTATATATTATAGCTCCGATTTTCCTCAGTGTCCTTCCTTCGATCAAACTCAGTGTGAAATGGCAGAACACTCAGAAATTAACTTCTTAGGTAACAGAAAGTTGAAACCTGAGACAGTTTTTAAGAAAGAAATCTCAAAAGAACCAATGAGGTGCTTAGTCTAAGCTGTAGTCCAGGTGACCTCAGTCAGCCAATGACCTCAAACAATTCTCTCTCACTGAAATGCCTGATGGCTTTGGCTAAAAAAAGATGTCCCTGAATATGTGCTCAGACACACAGCCTCCACAAACACTAGGCCCAAATACAAGCCTGAATATGGAAATGCTACAAATATCCCCACTACTTAGAACAAACTGCAGAAATGTTTCTCACAGCTGAAAAGCAGCAGTGAGCCTTTAAATGAAAGTTTTAAACAGTTAAAGGAGCCTCTAGAAAAAAGAGTTTAACTGCAACAAGTTATTATTATTTATTTATTTTATTATTTATTTATTTTACATTTGTTAACCGGGATGGTCCGACTGGATACATGTCCTTTTTCAGCGGAGGCCCGGGGAGAAAAGCTCCAACAGAGTTACATTGATAATTAGGTACAGTAAATGAGCTGAAAGAACTTAACAAAAACATAGGCTATTTACATACAAGTACAAGACTGCCATTACTATTTCTGAGATTACTACAAATGTAACATTATTAACATATTAGCAAGGATGGTAGGCAGTATAATGACATAGAGTTAGACAGGATACATATTTCTTTATTACAGTATACAAAGTACTTATCATCTTAGATATCATATTAGAAACAAACAACCCAACAGATGCTTAATAAAAGTGGACAATTTCCAGTTAATACCTCACACACAGTGAAACTAGCTAGAAAAATGCACAGTACACAAAATGCTATAAATAACAAAGAAATAAAGAACAAAATAAACAAAAATCAGGATACTTAATGTTATATATTATAGCTCCGAGTTTCCTCACTGTCCTTCCCAGCTTGCAGTTGTCTGAGAACATGGACAGCCAGAGTCCGTCCATGTTGGCCTGGACTTCTGAGAAGTAGATGCCAAATAGGAGAGGACCCAGCACTGATCCCTGTGGGACTCCACTCATGACTGGTCAGCAATCTGACTTAGAGTCCACTATGTTCACACTGTGGTTTCTATCTGTGAGCCAATTTGCAACCCACCTAGCGATATAGAGGTTCATGCCTAGTTTGGTGAGTTTATCAATAATTCCTTAGTGGGGAATGATATAAAAGGCCTTGGCCAGATCGAGTTAGGCTGTATGACCTGCCTTATCTTCATCCACCGCTCTGGTGACTGACTCAAAGAAGTCGACCAGGTTGAGCAGGCATGATCTACCCTTCACAAAACCAAATTGCTTGGGATCTAGAGTTTGGAGATTCCCTATATCCTTGTTAAGTAGATCCACAATGATGTGCTCCATAGCCTTACTTATCAGACTCATCAGGCTAATGGGGCAATAATTCCCAGGGTCTGTAGTCAATCCCCCTTTATGGGGGGAGATGACTGTAGCAGTGTGCCATTTGGTAGGGACAAAGCCTGAGGAGAGGCTGTGACTGAACAGGATACACAGATGTGATGCCAGTTCACTTTGTAGTTCTTGTAGAACACATCCAGGGATATTGTCGGGTCCCATGGAAACTGTACTGTTGGCCTTGGACAATGCAGCTTTAACCTGTGCTGGAGTAATGCTGGCTGCCTGGCATTCCTCCGGTATTGTGATTGGTCCTTTAATGGGGGAAAGAGGGGTAAAGTTGGCACTGAATCTGTCGGCTGGTATGTTGGCAATATCTGTTGGCTCAGTATAGGAGGTACCATTGTGCAGTAACTCAGGGCAAACCTGGGTATTGCCATGGAGATTTTTGATATAACTATAGAAGGCTTTGTGGTTGTTTTTAGTATCTGCTGCAATTCTGCTTTCACAGCTGGCTTTAGAGGTTTTAATGAGGGATCTGAACTTTTTGTTGAGGCTAATAAGGGAGTTTTTCTAGTCTTGGGACTTCACCTTTTTCTGCAACAGTAAAACCCTTAGATCTTCTTGGTATTGGTTTGCTATGTCAGAAATACTCTCAGTTTGGCATTGCTTAAGAAAGGCACTATGGAGGAAGACAATATTTTAGCTATTGTTCAAAAGTGTAGAGGGGAGAGGTGCAGACTGTCCCTGGAAATGCAGTGTGGTCTGTTGACTATCTCCTTCCATGCTGACAAATATTGCAACCCCTTAGTATGACACCATAAACTAAACTAATTATTAAAGTCAGTCACCTCTTCATATTAGGGGATTGTGTTTGGAGATGGTAAAATGCTGCTCAATGCTAGCTCATACCAGCCTGGGACACATATTTCAAGAGATTCATGATGTTTCTATTCTTATAGTCTAGAGAGGTATGTCTCTGGCCATGTACACCCACATGCTCTATGACTGAGTCATACTGGAACTTGTGGTCCAATAACCTGAGTCTGTGCATAATGTGGCAGATCCCAACCCCTGATAAGCAACTGGCCATGACTTTCTCCTTACTTAGCTTGGTGAGAGGGACATCAGTGTGTCTCACATTACCTGATGTTAACAAAAATGTAAAATGCAGAACAAAACTTAGACACATTTATGCATCATATGCTGAATTGAAGTCCCTGCTAAACCATAACACACAGTATCACCAATAACAAAATAAAGCAGCACATAACAGAGCAAGGTGATGTCAATTGCTACGAGTAAATGTTACGCATCTACAGAATAAAACTGCTACTATTAATATGGCATATCAATCTATTCAGGTTGTGAGCAGCAAAACAGATAAAAAATGTTACAGATGATCTCACAACAATGGTTTACACACACATATATGTTGAGGTGTCACTATACCAGAAGCACACAAACATACGACTGTAATATGTGCAATATCTAAAACATGTGGAGATCACATGCATCAGATGTGATATTCTTGAAAAATTACCACATCTACATATACAAGTCTGTAGTTGAAAATCAAATGCAAATGATTTATGCAGTGCATCATGTGTAACATAACATCACAGATGCACCCAAAATTGAATCAAATTTATGGGTCATATCTGTATAGTATGCCATGTCAAACAGCAGCATGGCCTTGCCTAGGCCATGCTGTATGTACATAACAGATGTATAAGCATTCTATTAATTCATATGTGTTTCAATGAGCCAAGGAGTATCACATTGATAAGTGTAGAAGCAATACTGAAATAGAGATGCTCATATTTGTCCTATGTCGAGCCTGTTCGTGCCTGCTCTTTGTTCATAGGTTCATAGGTAGGTACTAGGCTATCTGCCCAAAGGCATTTATAAGCCTAGCCAGAATGTGTTGGCTTTCGCCGCCCCCTTAGATTAGTTCCCTGTGCCTCTGTCCAGCAGAGCCACTGAAGTGATCTCAAATAAATAAATTGTGCCAAAATAAAGGACTGAAACTAAACAACAAAAATGCATTACTGTATCCTTTGAGAAGTAATCTATCCCAGGGAACTACCACATTAACAATATGCCCCGAAAAGTTGACCCAGTTTTTTATGATTTGGGAACTTATATGGACAAGTGACCTAACCTTTGGGCCAACATGTGTCCATTGTTATAAGGATTATGTCTAGATTTAGGGATGTCATGGTACCCCTTTGCTCATCCCTCCTTAGGCGCACCATTAAATATAATGCCCCCTTTGGAATGTATCTGTCCAGATACATGCAACAACTGGAACACCCACAGATATACCTTACAAAAAGAATGCAAGGCTTAAATAAAATGTCCTACATGGACAAATTCAAAGCCCTGTCACTATACTTGGTATCCCTAAGACTGCTAAGAGGTGCCTGTGTCTGGCATGCAAGCCGTCCTCTGACCCAATACTGATGAATTTACTGCACTTCACCAAGTCAAATGGCATCAGAAATACTCTCCTTTGTGATCTAAACCTATTTACAACATTAACAGAATTGTTTGAAGAGACAGGTATGTCTTGCAGAGGTTACCGCTGCTTTGGAACAGACTCCCATCAACATAAAACAAATTTCATCCTTGCCCATTTTCAAGTGCAAATTGAATCTATGGATGGGAAACAGAACATTTACCCCAGGTTGCCCCTGTGCTATTAGTGGACAAAGGCAGCTCCTAAACTGTTTATCTTATGCATATGTCTCCTCAAATTATCTGTGGTATGATCCTGCTTTTTTTCATTAGGTGCAGCATATAATTACTGACCATGGGATTGGTAAGGCAAATTTCTAACCAAAAGGGATAAGTTACTTCAAGTGCAAAAAGGGAAACTGCGTAGGCTTAAAATGGCCCACAAGGGCAGCAGGCCTAGTACTTAGAATTAGTGAAGTGAAATTATTTATGTAAGATGGTGTTGTAATAGGCTTGTGCACCTATATATTGGAGCTAATAGAGTAGAACTCAAGCAATACAACCCTGCTACCATCACTGATACTGTTGTGGGTACAACAAGCACACATTCCATGGATGAATGCATGGACTTATTTATGTATTAAGTTAGAAACCACTACCATACATGCAAGTTACTCTCTGCGTGCTGTTGACATAATAGAAACAGAAAATGTTGTGTGATATGCTATCACCAAACACATAGATGCCATGTGAATAACATTCACATACAAAAGATGAACATATGCTAATGGTTCTATATGGCAGAAATAAGGCTGAAGATAATAACACATACCTGTTTCCCTTCACTGCACCTCTAGCCTGTGCATACCCTCGGTGATGAAACCTCTGTTAATGGCATAGCCCTCATCACTTGCAGGAATAAAACAAGAAGAAAGATTAAGTTCCAAAACTGATTGCGTGTTATGAGGTTAAACAGCAATTAATGTTAAGATCAATCATTTCAGAATTTACTCTTTGTAAACTAATCACATTATCCAGCAGTGTTATACAATCCTATCTCACAGTTTGCACAGAGAAACATTTATGTCAGAGTGCAACTGCATCATACACTCTAGGAGGGCTGATTAGAAGCAACTGGAAGCTGGATTCAGCTCTATAACATTCACGTTTATTCACGTCCTGGTCCAGAACCCTGCCATCCTAGCTACCTATTCTTTGCTATGTGAGAAGAAGGTAATGAAAGTCCAATACCAGTGATCTGTGGCTACACTGTTGAAATGTGCCATGGCATGTGTCCCTGTCTGCACACTAATACTGTTATATGAGGCGACTTTTGGATTACATGTAAGACGGTCCCAATGTATCATGCAAAGAATGATGTGATCTGTACTGGGCACATTTTCCAGTCATATTAAACAAGGTTCATGCTATATGTACAGTAATGTTAGGGGATGAGCTTTATGATTTTAATATATATCCCCTAGTAATACATGCAATGTTTATATATTGTCATATAGCATACAGCACATATACAACAAATGCTGCATAAGTGAACAATAATATACACACATAAAAATAACAGTGCAAATGTATATGTAGACTGTTTACAAATTAGGATGTCTTGACAAATGTACAAATAGATGGTTTACATCAAACACAAACATACACATTATCCTACAAATTATGGACATGGACAAAAGCATAGATATACCCACAACAAGAGGATAAGGTAAGCCAACAATGAAAAGTAACCTACAAAAGTTACAAGTGAAGAAACAAACCTATCTCTCCAGCAAACACACACCTGTACATTACATGACTTAATTGTCTGATCGGAGAGTTGAACCCATAAAAACAAGGGAATGTGGACTGAAGTCGTTTACATGAGCTATCCTGCTAACCCTTCAGCTATATCAGAGTCATGGAAGTACATAGTCAGATTTGTCGTACATGAAGTGTGATTAAAACATACACTTAAATGGAAAGCACAGTCCACTGTAATGTTTCGAAAATGTCCTAGGTCATCCAGATATCAACGTATGTGACTATTAATCATGCAATATATAATACTGAGCATATATCTATTTTGGATGTTCAATGCAAGTTGTAATAGGTGCACAAGGATATACATGGTAAATACATAAATTCCATGGAAGTATCTAGAACTACTGTGGATAATTAAGGAATGCATACTCATCAGTGGCATAAAAAAGTCTTGCATGACAACACAGAGATTACCTCACATGGATTACAAGTGACAAACGTCTCAATGTTACAAAAAAGAAAACAGAAAAACTAGTAGACTTAAAACTTCTAATCCCTATACTGTGGCATAGCACTTTTTGGCTTGTGTCATTAATTGCATTCCTACCTGTTATGTTGGATTTGAATCACTCTGCTATCTTTTTGTCAAAGGAAAAATATACTTTAAAAATAATCAATACACGGTAGGTTCAGGTTAAGGCACTTTAATCTTGCAGCAAGGAGACAAAAACGTGCTAAAACAGAGTTTGTCTAACTAGAATCAGGAAATACCAGCATTTTTATACATTTTCTAATAAAACATTGCCTACCAAGCTGACGTAGCAGATCACAAGTTTTAACATCATCATTACATAGCAGTTGTTCTCATGCTTTTCTGCTTGCACTACAATTTTTATGAGAAACTTTTTAAGAAAAACAACGTGGCCTTGGCTACCACCGGTTAGATATATGCAATGTTACCATTCAAGGTACTACAGCTAATGTGAGCACAAAGCAAGTATAGATTGCAGTTCATTTTCTCCAACAGTTCTTTGTTTGATGTATCTCTTATTTCCTGCAGCTGTGCATGTTCTCATAGCACGGACAAGGCTGATTGTTCAAAATCATAACATTATAGAATATAGTATTGTTCATTCATTGCTTCCTGACCTAGCAGATAATCACCTGTTTTTCAAGTACATTTTCAAAAGGCATAAACATGAATTTTGCTGTGCTAGTAGTTACTAGGTCAGAGGGCATCTTGCAAGTTTCAGAAAGCACACTGCAGTTTCAAAAGCATCTTTTAGTCTCATATAAAACTAAGCTGTATGTAAAATAGAATGAAAAACATGTTAACTCTTTTAGTTTCTAATTAGCATTAAGCACACACATTAATACATATTTTTCTAACATTTCCCCCCCTGTTAATACTTTTTAATTCTATTTTCAAAAGCATAAACAGTTTGCTTCTTCTCTTAACATCTTCCATTCAGGATTTGCAGTTAAGAGAGTCATTCAGTTTAGACTTATGAAAGTGTTTCACTTTTTAACAACTCTTCAATTTCAGTACTTTGATACAAAGTCTCAGAAACTGACATGTCTATAAAATCTTTGATTAACTTCTTCATGCAGGGTATACCACAAGAAATGCATGCTCCTAATAGGAGTAATCCCACACAAATGGCAATCAGGATGTTCATTAGGATGGAACCCCACCCCCAAACAAATTCTGGAAAAAGTCCATCAGAGGGTTTGGGCCTGGTTTGGTCATGGTCGACACTTGCTGGATCACCTCAAGATGGTCGTTTATATACGAACAGCATTCTTCTTTGATTAAAGCGCACGTACCACCTCTCGCCGCTAGGGTGAAGTCAAGAGCCATGCAGTTCTGAAGCACCACAGTTCTCATAGCATTCAGTTCATCAGTCACTAATTCAAGAGCAGAAAAAGTTGCATTGCTCATAACTTCGAGAAGTTTAGACAGTTTTCTCAGCTCCCAAATCGATTTCACTGCACCATATGCAGGGGCTATGCCTGCACACGATATAATGGTGTCACTCAAGTCCATGTGTGTCAGTTTAGCTTTGTTTTTCATGGAGTTATGGTTTTTCCACCCTGCTTCGATTCATCCCACTGGATTCTCGTGTCTTTTGATTGGACTTCTAGGTTTACTGCTGACTTCTCTGACGTTCAGAATTTTTCTCTGAGGCAAAGCTGCAGTGTGTCATATGGCCGGAACCAGGTAACCCAAAAAACAACTGCCAGACCAATTCTCAGGTACCCATTTATATGCTTTTTTTCCCACAAACAAAATAACAATTCTCTACTTTAGTATTGATATAAGCTTGCCCTGCATGAAACATTTTCTTATCAATAATAGAAAGCTGCTTTAAAAGAACAGGATTATGTTGTAATTCACTTATACTTCTATGCATCTTTTCGAAATATGCATCATAGTTTGTATCACAAATAGTTTTTGTCTTACTGGCCTTAATATAACATTTATAAGAAACAGTCACATTGCAATTGCTCCAACCCACCTGAATAGTGTCATTTTTATAAAAACATACAATCCCTTTTTGTGTAACAGGTAGGTACAATGCTATTTTGTCTTGTGATTTCACAGGTGTAGTATCAAAAATCAAGTTTTCCCAGGTCTCATTGACCCCTAGGGGGACAGCAGCCATCAATAATCCCCCATATGCTGCTGGTATAGCTGTGCAAATCCAGCAGTTTGAAATATTCTAAGTCTCAGCATACACATATTTAATTGCTTGGTAAGTGTTAAAGTTTGGATGCCAGTCTATGAGTAATGCATCACATTTGTTCAGTTCAACTCATGTGGCTGGGAAAAGGAAAGGCCACAGCAAAAAGATCATTGTTATCAGTATAGCTATCAGAATAATCATGCAAATTTTCTGAGGTTGTTCTGTATCTCTGTTTACTCTATACCTGGTCATTTTGTTCTCGTTGTACAACAGTAACAAGGTTTTTATCCAGTTCAAAGTTCTTAACCAATTTACAATGTGTCAGATGAATCCAGGACGCTCGCTCTGAGATCTTGACTGCAGTGGGTGTTGACAGTAGCACCTGGTATGGTCCTTCCCACTTCGGAGAACTCCAATTCTTTTTCTTCACGACTTTCACCCAGACCCACGTGCCTGGGACTATTGCTGCTAGCAATGGTCTGGTTTGTTCTTTATCTGAAACAGAATTCAACTGCAAAAGTTTGTTATTCAAAAATCGCCTCATATACTCTGCAAGTGAACTGTCAGCCTCCTGGTCTGCAGGCATGAGAGGTTTCCACTGAGGTGTATAATATGCCCTCCCAAACAGAATTTCAAAAGGAGTTAATCCTATTTCATTTGGAACAGTTCTCATACTCAACAGTGCCAGAGGTAGACAGTGCACCCAGTTCTTTTGTGTCTCACTAATCAATTTCCTGAGCTTATTTTTCAAAATTCCATTGTGTCTCTCTACTAGTCCTGCAGAGTGGGGGTGGTATGCACAATGGTTTTTCAGAGAAATCCCAAAATAATGGCTTAATTGTTGTATAGTTTGATTTACAA
Source organism: Protopterus annectens (assembly GCF_019279795.1). Classification (NCBI taxonomy): domain Eukaryota; kingdom Metazoa; phylum Chordata; order Ceratodontiformes; family Protopteridae; genus Protopterus; species Protopterus annectens. Next base: position 1,110,920,085 of record NC_056733.1, read on the forward strand.
AGTGTGTGCCATTGTCACTATAAATCTTTTCTGGTATGCCAAATCTAGGAATAATTTCTTTAATGAGGACTTTTGCAACAGTAGCTGCATCTGGATTTTTAGTTGGAAACGCTTCCACCCATTTGGAAAACATATCTATAATGACAAGGCAGTACTTCTTATTTTTGCATTTGTTCAGCTCTATAAAATCCATACAGATAGTATGGAATGGATACGGTGGTGTAGGGAAACTCCCTTGCTTAGGTTTCAATGCCCCTTGTGCATGATGCTTGTTACAAACATGGCATGCTGCACAAAATTTTTTGTGTAGTTTGTAAATCCATACATTGTAAACACTCGATTCACTAACTGTATCATCCCCCTGTTGAGACATGGCACTGCCCATGGCTCAACAAAGCTGCATATCTGAACAAGTTAGATGGTAAAATCAGTTTCCTCTCTTTGGAGATGTACAGCCCTTTCTCAAGAATTGCTCCTCATTTTATCCATTTTTGTTTTTCTACATTTGTAGTAAGTGTCTGCATTGTTTTCAACATTTCTAAGTCTAAAATCTCAGATGGCTGTAATTCCTCACTCAAAAGAAATACTTCCTAAGCTGAAGCTGCTTGCTTTGCAGCTGTATCAGCCCTCACATTACCTTTTGGAATCCTATCCTGTTGTGTGGTATGAGCTATGCATTTCCAAATAGCTACTTTTTGAGGTAACTGAATAGAGTCTACCAAATCTAAAATAAATTGCACATGATTAATTGGTTTACCAGTAGATGTTATCATTCCTCTATTTTTCCACTGCTGCGCAAAAACATGTACAGTAGAAAAAGCATACTGGCTGTCAGTAAAAATGTTCACTCATTTACCCTTTGCCAAGGTACATGCCCTTGTTAAAGCAATCAATTCTGCTGCTTGTGCAGATAAGTTGTGCAATAAAGACTTTGCTTCTAAAATCTCAGTATCAGAAACTACTGCATACCCCACTAGATTCTGTCCTGTAGGACCCCTCCTACATGAGCCGTCCACATAATATGTCACCTCGGCATCATCCAAGGGAACATCCATGAGATCTTTTCTAGGTAGTGTCTTTTGCTCAATCTCCTGTAGGCAGCAGTGTGGTTTGCCATCTGCAGGGGTTGGGAGCAAGGTTGATGGATTCAAAGTTGTGCATCGTTCAATTGTCATATGAGGTTGGCTCAACAGTATAGTCATACAGGAAAGATGTCTAGCAGGAGAAAGGTATGCTACTTTTTCTTGCAGTAAAATAATCTCGACTGCATGAGGCACTCTCAATGTGAGAGGGTGGAATAACACTACTGAGGCTGAAGCCTGCACTGCCATTGCAGCTGTGACTACTGCTTACACACAGTGGGGCAGGGATCGCACCACTGGGTCTAGCTGTGATGAATAGTTAAGCTATGGGGCGTTGTTTGTCCCCATGCTGTTGTGTTAATACTGATGTCATATAACCCTGCTTACAATCTACAGTTTGGAAAAATCGTTTATGATAGTTCGGTAATCCTAAAACTAATGAAGATGCTATCAGTTGTTTCAATTTACAGAAAGCTGATTCTGCTTCTGGTGTCCACTGTAATAAATCTTGTGCTGCCATAGGCTTTTTAAATATCAAGTTGGTCAGTGGAGCAGATTCCAAGGCATAGTTTGGAATCCAACTCCGACAAAAATTAGTAGTACCTAGGAAGGACATAATTTCCTTCTTGGTAGTTGGTTTAGGTGCTTGTAATATTGCTGTTTTTCTGTCTTCATCTAATATTCTGCCCTCTTTGGATATTACACATTCCAGGTATTTGACCTGTTTTTTCCAAAGTTGCAGTTTGTTTTTGTTCACCTTGTGTCCTTGAGTAGCTAAAAATTGTAGTAATGCTATGGTATCTTCTCTGCATTCTTGCTGGGTGGGGGCTGCCAGCAGAATGTCGTCTACATAAAGTAAAATCTGGCCACCTTTCGGTGGGATAAATCCCGCCAGGTTACTTGCCATTTCCTGTGCGAATATTGTGGGACTCTCACAATATCCCTGTGGTAGTCACGTATATGTATACCTTTTCCCCTGAAATGTAAATGCAAACCAATGTTGACTGTCAGGGTGTATCGGTATTGAGAAAAATGCATTGCTGATATTTACCACAGAAAAATACTTTTGTTGCGGTTTCAAATTATTTAATAAGGTGTGTGGATCTGGCACCGTAGGTGCCCTGGGTATAACTGCGTCATTTACTGCTTGTAAATCTTGGACCATACACCATTCTCCATTTGCTTTCCTAACAGGAAATAAGGGTGTATTACATGGTGAATTGGGAGATTCTATCAATACTCCTTCCTTAAGTAAGGCTGCTATTATAGGTTTGATTCCTACTTCTGCATCCTTTCTCAAGGGATACTGTCTCTTTTGAGGTCTAAATGCTGACTTTGGTGTGATAGTGACTGGTCCTGCTGTACGAATAAGTCCTACATCTGATTTTCCCTTTGACCAGAGAGTTTCTGGTATGCCTCGTAAGGCTTTTTCTTCTTCTTCTAGTAAGAGTGCTACTCAGCTATCCTCACTTGCCTGCAAGTGTCCAGCTGGGTGTGTCTGTGTTATCCAATTCAACTTCTGCTTTTGTACTCCCTGTGCTGAAAGTTCTAACTCTGTCTGCTTTTCCCACCTTCTGACTTTTTCTCCTAGGTTTGCCCACTTCACATTTCTATCTTTAGTCAAACTCACATGTGGTAATCAATTAGATTTGTAAAGTGCTAGGAATTCCTGGGGCAATGAACAGCTTACTACATTGTTTCCTTCTATGTCCCAGTACATATTTCGTAATACTAATCTGTTAGCATGGTTTTTAAATAGTTCTTGCTCATATTCTTTATCAGGTCCTGGTTTGCTACAGTAATATAGAGTGCAATGCAACAAATGCTGTTTATCAGTGTCAAGAGAAGGGGATTTACTGATGGCTACGTTCATCAGTTCTTCGGTTACTGCCCCTGGACCAGTCGTAACCAAGTCCTGGCTGTACCAATAAAATGTTTCACCCTCTGGTCACACTACAAAAGTATCCATTTGTCGCTGTGCTTCCATACCCTGCATAGTTGGAACTACTGCTATGCCGAATATCTGCATTAGGTCTCTGCCCAAAAGATTTACTGGGCATTTTGCAGAAACAACAATTTTGCTTTTCTGGATTATCCCTGAAATAGGGTCAGTTATTGCTATGTTTTGGGAGAGTGGCTCCCGATACAGTTGTCCATTAGCTGCTTTCACTAATATGTAATCAAGTGATTCTGAATTTTCTGGTAGTTTAGAAGGATGTATCAGGGTCCGTGAAGCCCCTGAGTCACACAGGAATTTAACTTCCCTCCCCTCTACCAGAAGTGTAACTTCCGGTTTTGTGTCTGCTAAGTAGAGCTCTAGGCTTAATAATGCCAAGTCTAAAATTTCATTTTCTTCATTATCTGTGATTTCATGCACATCCTCTATTTCTTCTGTCACATCCTCTACCCCTTCTATCACATTTGCATTTGTCTTTTCTTGTTTATTCCTATCCAGTGATTCTTGACTATCATATAGTCAGTCCTCACCCTCCTTATCTTCTGTGGTTACCTTTTTATTTTGTCTGCAATCCCTTGCTAAACGTCCCTTTTTCCCGCATTTAAAACATTCACCCCTTTTCTTTTTCTCTTCAAAATCCTCTGATCATTTATCAGATTGCTTGTTTCCCTGGGCATTTTTCTTACACTTCTTCCCAGTTTGTACTGCAAAGACTTCTGATCCGTCTTCTACTGAAAATACTTGAGTTTTCTTTTTCTTTTTGCTATTAAAATGCCTTTCAGCATGTCTTGCATATTCAAGTAATGACTGTAATTTACTTGTACGATGATCTACCATGTGCTTTGTAATAAAGCTGCTAATGGGTGCAATGCTGCCTTTCAAAAATGCATCCTTTAGCTGCTGCTCATATGGGGAATCATGTGTTTGGTCTTCAGGTACCTGCATTCCACAATGGTTATTAAAACACTCTAGTAATCTGGCATAATATCTATCAACAGTTTCACCTTCTTGTTGTATGCATTGATTTATGCAAGTAAAATCAGCCCTAGGCTTCCATTTCTCAGAGATTCAGTCTGTCAGACCTTTCAATCTATTATCCAGTTCTGCGTTACTATGTGGGAGTGGCCTAAGTTCTGCATCACGAGGATTCCAGTTGCCACTGATCATGTGCCAATCTGGACCCACGATTTGTCTGACTACTTTTTCTACTTCCTCTCCTTCCTCTCCATTCAAATGATAACTTAACCTCATGCCCTGTAAGTCTTCTAAGAATTTTCTAAAATTAACTTTCAGATGTGGAATTCCCTCTGTGGCTTTCCGGATGTCTTCTGGTGTCCACAGTCTATATACTAGAAGAGTTGGGTCCTGCCTGCCTGTCCTGCCTGTGGATTTGGTACTTCTATGAGTGGACATATTTCTTCTTCACTCATAGCTTGTGAATTTTTATTTATTTCATACAATTCAATATCCCCTCTCAAGTTACGTGTTCAAGAAATAGTCTCAATAGGATCTCTGACAAATGGTTTTGGTTTTGCAGGAACAGCTGGGTATAGCGGAGGTGGATCAAATTGTCCACTCGCTTCATATTCTGGTAAGGGAAGTGGAGGGGGCGGAGGGGCTGTTGCTATTACCAAGTTATTGTCTTCTTTATCTAAAAACATTGTTTTTGAATTTTTAATCTTTTGTTCTCTGCGGTTTGCTTCCTCAAGCCACCTGTGTGCCTGAGGGACTCCTGATTGACGTTGCTTTTTTAGCTGACCTTTCGCATCTGTTTTAAGTTGTTTGACAAGTTTGATAAGTGAAGGTTTATCTAAATTACCATCAAATTTGTATTTATTAACCCATTTTGTATAGTACCTAACATTGTCGGCACGCTGTAATTGCATATATTTCATGTCTTCGGTTAAGGGCGAATCTCGGGAACCTTTTGTGCACTGATTTCCCATGTTGTCTTAGCTAAGTTAGAAATTGTTACGTAACCCTTTTTATCACATGGTACCACGATTTACACTTCTTCACAGTTTATCTAGAATAACTGCCTACCTATTCTGTTTCCCTGATCTATGACAAGACAGTAATTTTTTTTGTCCCTGATCTGCACTTGCAAATCTCCCTGACAAAAACAAAATTACTGTAACAAGTCCCTGATCTAAAACAGAAAAAAGGTAAATTCCTCCTTACCTGAGCCTCCGTGTTTGATCCCACCGGAACATTGACTCGTCCTCCAATCGCAGATCAGAAACAGTGGCCGGCCTCTTTTGAACGACAATTCAGTCGGAGGTCTTTTCAAAGCAGAAGAACCGATGTGGCTTCTTCCCCGTACGGTTTCATGCCACCGGGCCCATCTGACCTGAGCTAGAGCGAGAGATAGTTTCTGGTCCGAAGGACTAATCTGTCAAAGGAAAAATATACTTTAAAAATGATCAATACACGGTAGGTTCAGGTTAAGGCACTTTAATCTTGCAGCAAGGAGACAAAAACATGCTAAAACAGAGTTGGTCTAACTAGAATCAGGAAATACCAGCATTTTTATACATTTTCTAATAAGACATTGCCTACCAAGATGGTGTAGCAGATCACAAGTTTTAACACCATCATTACATAGCAGTTGTTCTCATGCTTTTCTGCTTGCACTACAATTTTTATGAGAAACTTTTTAAGAAAAACAACGTGGCCTTGGCTACCACCGGTTAGAGATATGCAATGTTACCATTCAAGGTACTACAGCTAATTTGAGCACAAAGCAAGTATAGATTGCAGTTCATTTTCTCCAACAGTTCTTTGTTTGATGTATCTCTTCTTTCCTGCAGCTGTGCATGTTCTCATAGCACGGACAAGGCTGATTGTTCGAAATCATAACATTATAGAATATAGTATTGTTCATTCATTGCTTCCTGACCTAGCAGATAATCACCTGTTTTTCAAGTACATTTCCAAAAGGCATAAACATGAATTTTGCTGTGCTAGTAGTTACTAGGTCAGAGAGCATCTTGCAAGTTTCAGAAAGCACACTGCAGTTTCAAAAGCATCTTTTAGTCTCATATAAAACTAAGCTGTATGTAAAATAGAATGAAAAATGTGTTAACTCTTTTAGTTTCTAATTAGCATTAAGCACACACATTAATACATATTTTTCTAACACTTTTAATTCCTGTCATGGACATCCTTTTTATAACATTAAAAAAAATGAAAAATAAACAAGCACAGGAATCTGTCTAGCTACAACCCCAACCACAGGAGTGTTAAGGAAAAAATAAAAAATGCAGAAAATAGTGGTCTTAAAACTTAGGTGATGAGCTCAGTCCCAATAATTTCCAAAAATCATGAAACCCGGGTAGTGTTCCAAAGTAACAAGCCTTTATTCGTCACAGATGAGCGATCCTCAGTAACAAAAAACTCAGAAATACTTTACAATGTTAAACATATCAGCTTTTATACACTTAGAAGTAGGTGTGGAAAATATATGTATTGTTAAATTTTAAACCAGCCTGTTCCAGACAAACAATATAAACAGGGCCGCAAAAGTGCATTTAAGAACAGTAAATGCCAGTGGAACGCCTTATCCAAACACTTATTAGATCACCCCAGACATTCTGGTTTTAAATTTATCTTTCTTGACTGTGTGGAGATGGATGAACTTGAAGGGGACGTCAGTGGTGTTTCGGAGAAAAAAGAATTATGCAGTTTAAATTAAATGCATTCAGAAAACCAGGACTTTACTATTGCTCTGTTAGGAGTCTATTGAATTTACATAAGTTGCCACACGATCTGTAAAGGTTTCTTAGGGAATTTTTGAGGAAATATTTTTATTTACTAAAGGCGCCAAACATACTAAAAAATAAAATGATGTGTAGAATATGTACAAATTTATGTTTAGTTACTTTAACTTCAATTCTGCTTTGATTAGATTTAATACATTCTTGCATGAGACCAGGGATTTAAATGGTAAATTCAAAACACACATTTTTTTTTTCATGCCACTATTACCATGTACTATTGATGTAATTACCCCATTTACCATACTGGTGCACACTCATGCACACACCTGCACACTTTTATACATTACTAGTTTACTTCCTCCACTGTTTTCTGTATTTGTGCATGTTGTCTTACTGGTTTTCGTTGTATAAACATTTTTTTGGGCTGCAAACATAAAAACTGTCATGACAGGTGTTTTATTTCAGCTGCAAACCACTGACATTTTTTTCTGAGCTGTAAATAACTTAGTTTTTATGCACACTAATAGATATGGATAGATGTTTATAAGATATTATGTTTACAGTTAGATAGCTATGTGTGTTTTTTCTTGCATCAATCTAGTAGCTCTTTTTACTTATCTACTTATATATATGATTTTAGTTCTTGTCACAGACCTGATCAATGCTTTATTGCATTAGTAAGCCAAAAGTGATTTTAGTTAAAAGCATAATTTTCTTAATACCTGATTTTGGAATGTGAGTTGGAAACATATAGGTAGTGTTTTCCTTAACTAGGATTTAGTTTGATCTAATCAATAGTAATGTCTGGGGGTGGGTATTTGCTGTTCTTAAATGCACTGTTTATATTGTTTGCCTGGAATAGGCTGGTTTAAAATTAAACAATACATATATGTTCCACACCTAATTCTAAGTATATAAAAGCTGATATGTTTAACATTGTTGAAATATTTCTGAATTTTTTGTTACTGAGGATCGCTTGTCTGTGACGAATAAAGGCTTGCTGCGTTGTAACACTACCTGGGTTTCATGATTTTTGGAAATTGTGACTGAGCTCATCACCTAAGTTTTAAGACCACTAGTTTCTGTATTTTTTATTTTTTCCTTAACACTCCTGATGGTGAGGTTGTAGCTAGACAGATTCCTCTGCTTGTTTATTTTTCATTTTTTTAATGTTATAAAAAGGATGTCCATAACAGGAATTAAAAGATAGCAGAGTGATTCAAACCCAACATAACAGGTAGGAGTGCAATTAGTGACACAAACCAAAAAGTGCTAAACCATCAACCATGCCACAGTATAGCGATTAGATCTCCACATATGATGCATATCTGGTCTGATTACAACACTCAGTCATATCAAATGCATGGTGCCCTGCATTAATGTTACAATTTTCTTACTCAAGAAGTAATGCCTGTGAGCATATATCAATGAACACCTGGGAAAAAGCTCACAAAAGACAAATGTTATGATCACTACAATGAAATTACACATCTATCACTGTTAAGAAATTACTCCATATAGTACATTATTGAAGAACTGCAGATAATGACAAAATGCGTAGCCATCCACAGTAGGAGGTAATGCACTCTGAAAATGAAATGTGTATACATTACTTCCTGAGTCAGTACACAGCCTCGCAACATAATCATATCAGGTAAAGAAAATATAAATGTTTAGGCTATACATTTTGTGTATATCATGGAATTAGTGGGATATGAATTGATGCATAATAAACCTGCATATACATTACCTAGCCAATGGAGCTAATGTAAATGATAGTGCTTTTCACGGCTGAATAGCTTCCCTGAATGAGTAGCAGTTTCATTGGGATCTGTAGAATACTTGCATTTCTTCATCATACCTGATGTTACTTAAATATGCTGCACACCTGCTTGTTTGGCCCTGCTAGTGTTCGGATGGCTTCAGTGAGCTTAGTTAGACATCCATCAATATTTAAATATAACATTTTAATTCAGTTAAGAGTTCCCTAGTCATATTCATATTCATAAAAGTATCACATATGGAATAGCTACGGACCCTACCTTACCTAACCACATATGGTCAGTAAATGCTAACATTAAGTAGTGAGTATTAAGGTGTGGACTTTGGCACTACAGCATCTGGAGTCTGGAGTTGAACTTGATCGATCCTGTTCTACAGACTATCCTGGTCTCTAAGGTGAAAGTTGTCATATTGGTGCCAGAGCTGACATCTGTCCTCTAGATCCCTGCATGTCCTCGGAGTTCTCTCACAATCTGGTTACAAATGTCGATTTATGTGAAATTTCTCAGGCATGCTCACATCCTCTGCTCACGTCCAGTGTAGACAGCCAGCATCTGGAGGGCCTCCTCATCAGTCCAGTTGGGCACATTTACATGCAGTAACCTCCTCTTAGTCAACATTTCCTTGAAAGTCTTGGAAAGTTGATGAAAAATGCCTTCAAAAAGTGTTCATATAGCTTCAACTCAGTTTGCAAGTAGCAATGGTATGATATGAAAATGTATCAATATTACATTTAAAAGTGGCGCTATAGGGTGATAGCAGACTATTGATGGGCATTGGTTACATGTTACAGATGCTGTCACGCAATGATAACTATTGGGAATTTACATTGAGCACTGTACACTTATGCCAAGCTATTGGATAATGTGCAGAGATTTGAGAACTTACACAGACATTTGCCTATGGGATTCCAAAACATTGAATGCTAATGAACCTCTTTAATTACGTATGATACAAATAGTACTCAATAGGTGCTTGCACTGAGCTAACCTTACTGTTTGGTGTAGCTGCCTGACTGCTATCATGATGTCAGCTAATTGTATTGCTTTTGTAGAATGCAATGCTTATTATCACTCGACTATGTTCATAGTTTTACATAAGAAACTACTAGCACATATTTCACACATTTCTAGTTTTGGAAATTTTCTGTCCATCAATATGTCAGTTATACCAATGATGGACTTTCCCAATATGAATGCATTTGGATTCATGTTTATCAGGGAGATTTTCCCCATATGCAGCTGTATGGCTCCAAGCAAACCAACCCTGGTGAACTTTGGATAAGGATGGATTGCATTCATATCTGTTGGTAATGCAGATTCACTTGTATGCATGTAGCAGGTTTTCAGATAATGGTTATTTATGGGGCTGCCCACAAATTGTTCATTCAAGGTCTGATTTATGGATATTCACTATTACTTACTCATACAGTGGTAACTGTTATACAATTCAATAGCAGTGGGTGAACCTCAGGATGGCTTAGCATTTAACTTGGTTGCTGTCATCACACCTAGCCATTAGCACATAACTGTTCATTTTTCATAAACTGATCTTGTTCTGTTTTGGCATTTTAACACAGTCAAATAGATATGTATTTTAAGGTAGCATCAAGCTTTCATTTGTGATGATCTTTGTCACTGGCTACACATACATCTGTGACATATCCCACATGCTTTGTGTGGAACTGGTAGTTGTAGTTCGATGTGCATGTAAGTCCGACAACACCACTGTTGCACTACTGAAGCTGTGGTGCGGTGGTTATGTGTTTGGCCTTACTTATCAAAATATATCCTTCCATGAGTCATATGTGCATCCCTTCTCTGCATATATGACAAATACTAAGATGTGAAATGGATGAATGGAGTGCACATGTATGCTGATGATATTATGACATATGGATCAGGTATTCTGACATGTTATGTATGTTCTTTATGCTTATCTGTACCTGACGGTAATACAGATGACAAGGATTGTCTTGCATAGTGGTGCACTGTACATGAGAGGTGTGATATTCAACTGATACATTGTTTGAACGTTGACATTTCATTATGTGAACACCTGTATAAAATTTGATATGTGCATATCACCCTTTCTTTCAGATGTCTAGCCATAATACTTGGGATAATTTTCCAAAAAGGAAAATGAAATTATTCTAGAGGCTCTGCACCAGCATGGGTGGAGTTTGCTAGGACAGCCGTATGATGCTGTGTGGAGACAGCAAGTGTGGGGCGATATTGCCATTAAGATCAATGCTGTGGGTGGACACAGCCATTCCAGGGAGGCCTGGTGATGATGACGTTGCTCCAAAATGATCCTGCATGCAGCCAACAGACTCAACCACCACCATGACAGGGAGAGGAATGCCACTTGAGGTGGATTACAATTGTCTCTCCCAGTTGGCGTAATGATATTCCTGCCCTCCCACCATAGCACTCACCTGGATTGTTGCTTACCTGGAGGAGGGATTGAGGGTGATGCTCCAGGATGTACAGGTATGTCTGATACTCACAAACACTGAAGCTTTATCCTACAGGCCCTGCTTTACCCTGGATGCTTCAGTTTCCACCTGGGGAGGACAGTTCTGCTAAGGCGGTGTATTTGGTTGTTATAGTGCTATATTGTTAAGTACATCTGTGACCTTCATGACCACTGTAGTCTTGTTCACCTGCATAGAACACTTGCAAATTGTACATCATCACCCATCCAGTATGTGCATATCAGATTAGCTATTTGTTACACATCATTTTAAATGCTACATGATGCTATGTATGTGTTTACAACTGACTTGTGTATTTGTCTATTTTTACATGGCAGTGGCATTTCAACCCTCACCACCAGTGGTGGAGTCCGAGGAGCATATGTCAGTTATGTCTTCAGTAGTTTTTTTTTCACATTGCTCATCATATTTTCTTGATATGTGACTGACATGGCATATCTCTGCTCTATAGGGCCATGCACCACCCACAGCCATGGTGACCCGGTAAGTCCATATCACCATGAGTATTCATTGTAGTTAGGTAGTTGTCCAATTTTGTCAGTCACATCCTGCCTCATTTGACTTCTGTGAATGAATATGATGTGTCACCTGTCTCTATTTGCAGCACATCCACTATCTGCCTCCTCCAGTAGCACACCCACTGATCCTGAGGTGGGATGCGATGTGCCTCAATATGATAATATAGCAAATGACACATGGCCTACTGCATTGGTTTCATTCTCTGACCCGGAAGGGGACAGTCATTCTTGTCGTGGTGTAGCCTATGATTGGGTGGATAGTGTGGCTGGCCACACTGATGATGTGGGGAAATCAGATGGTGGACATGATGATGACCATGACCCTCTGTCCTATATTGATTCTGCTACTGATGGTGACTCTTCCTCATGATGGACTGTTACTGCCCATCTGGGAGTGTGGCTGATATACATGGACACATTTTAGAGGGTGTCTACTTTCTGCCACAGCTGCATGAATATGCACAGCAATGTAATGGCACTGACCTGGGTTCAATTGCACATACCACTGTTCATGAACCACACAGGCTATGTGCTTTACATGAAGGTCAGGAGTGCAGATATGGACGGGTCATGGCAACAGTGGCTACTTAGCATGACAGTGTGGTGTTTGTTGCACACTCTGTTGAAAGCCTTGTTACAGTGGTGCTAGAGCAATTCCATAGTATGACCCAGTGTTACATCTGATGACTGTACTGACCAGCTTTCATCCAGTGGGGAGAAAGAGACCACCCTCTTACAAGACCCACACATGGCCCTCGTACATCATTATCTGTGCTGCAAAGTGAATGCACTTCTGCTGTTGGTCATTTTACTCTGAATCTAGCAGTCATGTCTAGGCAGACACATCCCACTACTGACCCTACCCACACCATGTACAACACTGCTAGTTTCACAACTTCCAGCTCCTTGATACAGCTCCATGGGCTGAGTATTTCCAGATGTGGCAGGGTCAGTTAGGACCATGGTGTGAGCCATCAACATGGGCACCCTAGACTGTGTTATAGAAACACTGGCAGTTGATCCAATGTGTGTCCTGTCATGTCATCCTGACCCTGTGTCAATGATGATCACCATGCTGTCCACTACCTAATCCATCTGTAAGTGTTTTTTTCAAATGTCTGATGCACAGACTTTTTTTGATCATTTATCGGACTTAAATGACTGGCTTCAAGTTGTATTATCATATATATATATATATATATATATATATATATATATATATATTATATATATATATATATATATATATATATATATATATATATATATATATATATTTGTCATAATTGTATCTTAGTTAGGATACTTCTGGCTGCAGTGCTCTATGTGACAATCCCCAGGCTTCCATGTTTGCATCTCTTGATGGTTGACATATAGCAAACATGTTCATGGTCCTCAGTATGTTACTTTATTTTTCCAGCACTGATAGCTATACTGCACATTTCATTCTTGTCTGCCATACCTACATGCACAGGCATGTCTCTGTATACATACCTGTGTTACTTGTGACATTTTGATTAGGCACTGCACATGCCTCCCACTCAGCACTACATGCAGTTATGTCCACATGTTTTCCTTTGTTATCCTCATGTTGACATGTACTTCCTGTGTGTGCCTTCACATATGTACCTGCTTACGCACACATATATACCTATGTTGCTGTATCTCAAACAATGACGAATGTTCCATGACTGATGTGTACTACCTGTCATTGATGCTCTGTATGATTGAACATATTCTTACATATAAATGACTCATGCTGCAGCAATACCCTGTGCATTGCAGTGTTACCTTTTGTGTGAAATTCTGTGCTGGGCATGTAACATGAACCTTGTTTGTGACATAGGCATGTTTCATTTTGACATGTTGTCATTACTCATGCTGCTGTATGCTGCATAGTGTGTCTGACACTGTTGCACATCAGTATGTTATTTGTGATGAATCGGTGTTACTGTACAACTCCTGTTATTAGGTTATGCTTCTGCTGATACATTCCCATGTACTGTATGGGGCTGCATTTATTATAGTACTGTCTGCTGTACAGCAAACTTCACATGACAATTTTCTTTATGATGATATCCGACATGGACAACCACACTTTCTGATGTGTGCACCTCAGGCGTGCTACACACATGCCAGTGTACGCGGCTGTGTTTTGATGTTAGCATACTGTGCAGCATGGTACACATGGTGACCATCTGTACCTTATAGATAGTATTCCTGTGGTGAAGTCTCCTCTGCAGATATCCAGATGTGTTCCTTGCTATGTCATGTGTGTGTGTGTCTGTGTGTGTGTGTGTATAAGGTACTACAGGTGAATCATATGCTTGTGTTATGTATGATGTTCAATGTGGACAACTAGCAGGCTGTTTCCATTCATCATGTTCAGCGCTGCTGTTGTGGGGCAATGCTGTGAACATCACTGTTTTTTTCTGTGTACTTCTGTACAAGTGGCTTGTCATGATTCAAAGCTGTAGGTCAAATGCTACTGTGTTGCCTGAGCTAGGATGTATGGTCACAGCCTGTGTCACCCACACTTATTTCTTCTCACCCTTGTTCATCCTAGTCATCTTGTGACAGCTTTGATAGCTACACATCTGACATTTGGGGTTCTTGGGGTAGATTGCCCACACCTGTGGTTGGTAGACAACTGTGTTTTGAGGTTATCATGTTGTGCACATGGCACACATGGTGAACATCAGTGATTCCTTTTCTGGTGTGTATTGCAGTACATCCCCAGATGTGTCCAGACATCTGAATATTGCTTTCAGCATGCCAAACACACACTCAATGGTGCTCTCTGTCACTGTTTGTGCTCTGTTGTATACATCCTCAGCAGGCATTGATGGGGCTCTGTAAGGCATCATAGGCCAAGGTTCTAGTGAATAATTTGAAAAGTCATCTATTTTTAGGTGGATGAAAAAAAAATATTTGTTCATGTACTTCTTTTTGCAATGTTTGCTACTGTTTACAGAATAGTAGTGGTCATGTACTCACGCAGTAGGAACCCCTCTGGTATTTTACTATGTTTTAATGCAGACCTCAGAAATTGCTGCATCATGTGCATTACTGGAGTGTGTTGCCATGATTTTGGTAATGAAGAGGTCTGCAGAACACACCACCTGACAGATGAGCAATGGCCATCGCTTTCTATTGATGTACTGTTCTGCATTTTAATTTTGATGTGGTTGCAGTCAGTTGCACCAAGGACACGGGAAGTTGGCAATGGCATACAACTCTTGCATGATAGTTATGTGCTGCATGGCTGCTGCTGGGAAGTAGATGTATTCATCCACATTGGTGCACATTACTGATGGGAATTATGCTAAAATGTGACCGGCGGCTGTCCCACAGCATCTCCCATATGGTGCTGGAATGTCCCAGAGGCTAGTGTATCCAAACTCAGACATACTTTTTTTTCTACCGGTACTGGGTTACCCTGCAGACTGTGAGTGTACATGTGGGATGCACACATCCTATGCACAGCATATACCAGCTCTCTGTCTAATCTGTATCTATTTATTACTTCCTGATCAGAGAACTTCCTTACCTGCAGCCTGGTTCAGCATCTACCTTGCTGCTTTTGAGGATTCATTTACAGATCATCCTGTACTTTGGTTTGTACCTCATCCTGATCTAGTGCAATAATTGCCACTTGCCTATTTATTTAGTTATATTTGTGGATTCCATAGGATTGCTTGGTAACTTGCAGAATAAAGTTATGCATTACCTACTCACTGAAAATCTGCTTATACCTACTCAACATGGCTTTAGACCAAAGCATAGTACTATTACTGCCCTACTACCATTCCTTAATATTATAGCCCTTGCCAGAGATAACAACAAATGTGTCTCCTTCCTATTCTTAGATCTCTATAAAGGTTTTGACACTGTCTCTCACAC
Source organism: Protopterus annectens (assembly GCF_019279795.1). Taxonomy (NCBI): domain Eukaryota; kingdom Metazoa; phylum Chordata; order Ceratodontiformes; family Protopteridae; genus Protopterus; species Protopterus annectens. The sequence goes on from NC_056733.1 coordinate 1,110,935,543, forward strand.
TCTCCCACTGTTGCATGGTTTTCCAGCTACCTCACTGACAGATCTCAAGCAGTGAAGTGGCAATCTGCACTCTCCCCTCCTCTCCCAGTTAAAATGGGTGTCCCTCAGGGTTCCATCCTTGGTCCACTACTTTTTAACATCTTCACTAATCTTCTTTATTCGTCCCGTTCTCAGTCATCACTGGTCCAATACGCTGATGACTCTACTGTCATCACTATTGCTGACTCTCCCTCCAAACCCATCTCTACAACACAGACTTCCTTTAACTCAGTAGAAAACTGGCTTTCTGATAACCAGCTTATCCTTAATCCCAATAAAACTAAGCTACTGCTTTTTCTTCCTAAAAACTACAACCACATTAAATCCACTTTCACAATCCTGTCCCTCAATAACACATACATTGAGGTGGAAACTAGCACTAAACTCCTTGGTGTCATCATTGATGACCAATTTAAATTCAGTCTACACATTAACAACTGTATCAAGAAAACTCATCAGAAACTAGGGCTCCTCTACTTTAACAAAAAGTTTCTCACCAGTGAAGCTAAAGTAACTCTCTCTCATGCCTACCTCCTACCCAGTCTATTATATGGCTCTCAAATTCTTACTTGCCTCAAGTCCACACTCCTTGCCAAACTTGAATCTACCTACAACAAGATAGCCAAATTTTCAGCCCATCAAACATACAAGTCACATCCCTGTCTCTCACTTAAGCAACTTAACTGGCTTGAACTACCTCACCAGCTTCTTCTCCCTCAACTCCAGATCATCTACTCCATCCTTTATCAGACTTCTAACTGTCCTACCCTATCATCTGTCATCTCCCACTATTCACCTGCTACATCTCTCAGGAGCGCTAACTTAGATCTGCTACAAATTCACAAACCTAAAACTAAGAAAAGATATATTCTCTATAGCTATAATCCTTCCAAGGCATGGAACAAACTCCCACTAGAGATCAGGTCACTCAAGCAACTTTGTCAATTCAAGCTAGCCACTAAAGAATACCTGTTAAGCCAATGGACCTGCCTCTGTACCCACCCCCATTAAACAGCTTATCAACCCTAACTGCACACCTCTATCTGCTCCGAACTATGTAACTTTCTCTAGACCTCGTCTCACATTAACTTCTCTATCTTAAGCACATTACTTAATTCTTATCTGCATAATGTAAGGTTTTACGTCTGGTGACAAATCTATTGTTAGTCCTGAATGATGTAGGATTCTAAATCTGACAGACATAATAATTAGTTTACTGCAGTAAATCCTTGTTTTTTATGTATATGTTGCTTTGAATATTCTCTGTAAACCAGTTATTGTTTGTTTACTTATTTTTGTAAATCAGTACCATTAGAAATGCTACATCTAAAGAAATCTCAATCCCTACGCACCACATGCTCCAGAGACCTCAACCTCATTACCACAATCAACAGAACATGCTGGAGGGACAGGTTCATAACCCAGAGACTGCCAATGCTCTGGAATAGACTTGCCATACATGTCAAGCAGAGCACCTCACTGGTCCTCTTCAAGAGAAATCTTGATGAGTGGATGGGAAATAGAAAGTTCACCCTGGGGATCACTCCAGTGGCTCTATTTGATAGAGGCACTGGGAACTAACGTTGGGCGGCACAATGCCAGGGCACTTCTATGGGCTAGGGTTGTAAAGGCTCCAGGGCCATTAGCCTAGTACACACCTATGAACCTAAATTCTAATCTGTAGAACATGTGGAGCTTTTCTCCCCAGGCCTCCGCTGAAAAAGGGCTACTTAACTCAGTCATACAAACCTGGTCAACAAATCTAAAATAAATAAATAATAATAAATAAATAAAGTAGCATTGAGGTAAGTAATTATTGTGTTCACTGAGTGCTTTCATGAAATTATTGGCACACTAGCTGTCACATTTTATTTGTGTTGGGTGCACCCATTGTGTTTTGGAATCTGGTGGGTGTGTGCACAATCCACAATTATCCTACAATGAACAAATAGCTATGTGCTCCTGTTCTACTGTCCATTATGAAATCACATCTGCTAATGATTTGCTGGCATCTTATTTCATTGTGGCAGGGTGTTGGCTGCATGGTTAAGGTGCTTACTTCAAAGACACAAGCTACAGGGTTTGATTCACACCTTTGAGGGAAATTAGCTAGGTTTAAAATAACTCACAATAACAGCTAGCATAGTACTTACCTGTGCTGTGCTGTCGAAAGCTTTCTTTTAGAATCCAGCCCTATGTCCTCATCACTTCTGTGTGATTGTTTCAGCCTTCTTTCATTATCTGATACAATAGTTTCAGTAAACATACTGGTTATTTAAAACAGTAACAATCATATAAAATAACTTTTTAAACATGCACGTCATGGTTTTATATTTTTTATTATATTTATTTATTTTTGTTTTGTTGATCAAGTTAGTCCTGTGAGGCTGACACAGCCTATTTTCAGGGAAGTGTATACAATGTGGTATTTATACTGATGAGGGGAAGTTTGACCAGGGCCCTGTAGAAATGCCCCTACTAATAGTGAAGACAGCAAGAAAGAAATGAAGATCGTAACATAAATGGAAGAGTTTCAGCAGCGGGAAGTTATAATACCTGACGTACAATGTAGTGATTTAGAAAACAGTAAGCTACTGGGTTTACTTGATCCGTCTGAACTGGAAATGCCATTGTTTTGACTGGTAGTTATATTATGGAAGATAAGTTTTCTGTGTAAAATGGGAATGTGCAGCAAGATACAGAGTTGTTTGTTCAACCAAGGTTTCAGGAACGTCATGAGTAGGACCACAGTTGCCATTAAATTGCAAGAGTCACTAGATCGGCTATATGGCAACGTGAGGGCTACAAGGAAAAGTGAAAGACCAGGAATTAACAATCAGTGCTGAGATATGTGGCTATGACTACAAAGCAGGTAAGTAGAATTAAACCGAGGATTTTTTTTTTCTTAGAGTGAGCTGTTGTGTTGATTAAAAATAAAAAGGCCGAAAAACATACATGTTTACTACTGGTAGGTTTTGGCTTTATTGGCTTGAATGTAACCATGAAAATTTAAAAAGTAAACAAATCATGATTGCATATATGCCACAGGTTTATAGATTAGTACTAGGTTAACTGCCCTTGGGAGTCATTTTAAGCTTAGCCAATTATCCCTTGTGAGACTCAAACCCTGCACCTTGTGTTTGTAAGGCAAGCACCTTAACCATTAGGCTACCCTCCCAACCCCACATGTTTTTATTACAGGTGGTTTATGGTATCACACAGTGAAAACTCTAATTTGGCAGGGCTTTTCTTGCAGTTTTTACTGAATGGTTTGTCTGTGTGACCTTTTTATCCTTTGGTTAGGATGTTAGTTGGACGATTTTGCAGACACATTAATCTTTTTGGGCATTAGCTGGGTTTAAAGACCCTGTGTTTCTGAATATAACTGAACTATTCACTTATGTTGTGTTGATGAGGTCACTAAAAAGGCTAAAATATGCATGTCTATAACTAGTGGGGGTTGGTTTTATTGACCTGAATATAACCAAGTAAAAAAATAATGGACATTCAGAAGCCATATTGTTGAAACTACTGATGCCTTAAGGGGTCATATGTATCACACTAACCTCCATTACAAGAGATTTAAGGTATCGCACAGTGAAAACTGTAGCTTGGCTGTTTTATTTTATTTTTTTTGCAGTTTTTACTGACTGGTCTGTCTTTTGACCTTTTTACCCTCTGGGTTATGTATATATATCCATATATATGCATATAAGTTAAAAAGGGTTATGGGGATGTTAACTCCTATGGATTTGGCATTGCTAAGTTTGTATTAGATTCTAAATAAGGTGTTTAGAAAACAAGAATTGTATTACAAAGCTTAATGCTGAAAAAAGTATTCAGGTTTTTGGGAAAGATAACTGTCATATCATTACTAGTCTATGTATGTATGTACATTTATTACGTAAATCTTGTACAACTGTCTTCTTCTCATTCTGTAAAATGGAGCAGTTGTCCCTGATCTCCACTGAAAACTGGACTTTTGCCCAGTCAGACTTTCCCGTAAAATTAAACTGATAATTAAAAGAAAGTGTATGGTAATGGGGAAGGATATGGGCATTGTAAACAGGAAAATAACACTCTTGAAGATTAGGTAGTCTTTGAAAATAAGAGAAAAACATGAATTCATTCATAGATTAGTACTAAACTAACTGCCCTTACAAGCCATTTTAAGCCTAGCCAATTATCCCTTGTGAGACTCAAACCCTGCACCTTGTGTTTGTAAGGCAAACACCTTAACCATTAGGTCACCCTTGTTATGGTCATGTGCAAAAAAAAAAAAAAAAAAAAAAAAAAAAAAGAAATGGGTGCTTAGGAGGGTGTAAGTCCTCAGCAGAAACAAGGAATTTATAGCAGATAACATACATACATTTAAAAATGTGTTTAAATGACCAGATTTTTTAATGGAGTTTTTGATAAACAAACTATCTTTCAAAGAAGAAATGAAGAACAATCAAAAAAAGACAGGTTATATGCAAGACATAAATACATGGTGGAAATAACCATTATTCATGCTTAGGGATTATATATATTCAAACATATTTTTGGAAAATAGCAGGAATTTTTAGACAGGGTTATTTGAAATATATTAATATGGACTTGATATTTTGTAAGGTAATGGGATTTAAGTGAAAATTTAAAATATTTTACCTTAGTAATGCCGAAATGTAACTAGATCCCTCCACAAATCTGATAGGACTAACAATTGATGACTATCTAAAGCTTGACCTTCATATCCAAAATATCATAAACAGAATCAGCACAAACTAGGAATACTCTATAGGCACAACCACTTCCTGAGCAACTCCACAAAAGTTACTCTGGCTACCCTTAGCTCCTACGCTCGCTCCTATATGGAACTGCAATACTCTACACATCCACAAACCAGTTTAAAGCCTAATCCTGAAGCTTGTTATAACCAGTTGCAAACTTTCCTACAAATGCTACCTTTTATATCCATCATTGCCTTTCACTCAAGTCCCTTAACTGGCTAGAATTACCCTGTTTAACATACACTGACTACTTATGACACATAATCGTATGTATAAACCCTCAGCCTGTCCTGCCCTAAGTACCAGTCTCAACAGCTACCATTCTAACAGATCACACTGATCAGATGGCAAACAACTCCTTACTCTCCATAAACTAAATAAATCCCCCGGACTCAGCCTATACTCTTACAATGTTGCCAAAAGGTGGCGCTCCTTACCCTTTATCCTTAGATAAATCTCTAATCACAACTCTTTCAAAGCCATAATAAAAGAATTGTCATCAAAGCCGTGGCTCTGTTCCTGTACTACTTCTGGATCAGCGGCTACTGACCATCTCTACGTTCATACTTACCCAGCTATCTCAATCTGATTCTAACACAAAATTTGTTGTAATTCTTATGTTTTTGAAGCCTTCTACTGTCTTAGAACAATCTGACTACGTGTTTAAGTTTCTCTTTATGGCTGTGTTCGTAGGATTTTATGAAATGCATTCTGCTCTTTGTAATTTTGTAAAGTTCCAGGAAATGCACTTGTTTCTTTTCTTTTGCACATATGCATGCAATCTTTGGGAACTGTCCATATTTATGACTGTCCAATCTATTTCTTTATTGTACACATGCATGGATCTTTGTGAACTGCTCTAATTTATAGCTGTAAACCCTATATTGTCTTGATCTTATGTAATTTTCTATCTGGAGCTTTTCTCCATGGGCCTCCACTGAAAATGGGTACAATTAGACTCAGTCAGACTTTTCATATAATCAAATGTCATTAAATAAAAGAAATAGATAAATATATGGAGGAGTACTGGGGAGGTATATCATAAATGAAGGTAAAATGTTTAGAACTACTTTTTGGTTTGTATGTAATAGAAGGTGTGCTGAAGCATTGTTTAATAAACAGAGTCTGAAGAAAACGTTGAAAAAATAAAGTTCTGATTGTTGCTAAAAGGGTGATTGTTATGATATGTAATATGTAAATGACAATAATTTTAAATAATTTAATGTAAATATTTAAGCGTGATAATGTAACAATGAAGCCCTAGTCTTTTTGGTAAACACAGTAGGATATTTCGCATCTACCTATGTTGTGTCAAATTAAGTCACTTGGGACATCAGTTAGTGTCTCTTCTGAAGGTTGGTATCTCTGCAATGCTAGGACCGGAACAGGAATCCAAATATCTTGTGGGGGAAGAGAACCCATAGTCTTCTGATCTTTCAACAGCAAAGACAAATGTTATCTGTTGAGCTACTGATGCTGATAAAGAAGGGCATCCAACATGAGGCTCATATTCACAGCCCCGACAGTCTTGTGTTGTACCAACTAAGGGAGTCTAAGCCTGTTACTTATGTTTTTTAAAAGGAGGGGACATAACGGGTTCACCAAGGAGGTAAATTAGTGGTGTGGCTTTTGTCTATTTTACCTGTTCTGATGGTGCCAACCCTAACGTGATGTCTTTACTTTCAGTAGAGCATGCTGGGAACATTGCTGTGCCATGCATACAGTAAGGCAACCATGGGGTGCAAATTACGTTTTACGGGAGCAACACTTTGAACAGTTCAAAAACCACTAACTTTGAATGACCCTAGCATATAAAAAGAAATCAACATGAATGACCCAGCATAAGAATAAATTTATCGAAAGTACTCTGTGGTTTCATATTACGAGTTTTCCAATTAAAAGGTCCTATTATATCTGTTTTGTCTTTTATTCCACATTTAAGATAAGTGCTGTTGAACAAAGAGGATTTATTTTGGGAAGCAACAACAACAAGGAAAGTTGATTTATAACATTTTGAAATTTCTGGCTACACCCTTACAGATTATATGGCTGGTCTTTTGATAAATCTAAAATCCCTGAGATTCACTTAATGTGATAAATAATATTAACTTGACAAGAATTAAGTGCATGGCTGTAGGAAGACAAGCCCACTATGTCTTCCTTAGGGAGGCCATGATGCCATACCGTCCTGGTTAAAAATGCAACTGTGAAGATGTAGACATGCTGAGACATAGGATATCTTCAAGTTCTCACTATTCCCTGTAGTTGCAGTGGCCATACTATGGCTAGACATTCCTTTTCTACAGCGGCATAACATTCCTCCCTGGACTGGAGTCTATGGCTGAGATATAACACAGGGTGCTCTTCTCCCTCTGATGAAACCTGGCTGAGTACAGCCTTCACCCCATGGTTCAAAGCATCCACCTGCATAACTTTTCTGTAATCTGGACTGGCTAGCATAGGGGATCCTCCCAAAGCCTCCTTAAGCTTTTGGAATGCCAACTTGCAGGCTGAGTTCCACACTACCTTATCTGGCCTGCTTTTCATCATCAAGTTTGTGAGGGGAGCAGCTATTGTACTACAATTGGGAACAAACTTTTTATAATACCCCACTGTCTCCAAGAATGCCCACATCTGTTTTTTTGGTATCAGGGGCAGGCCATGCCTGATTAGCTTCCATTTTGGCAGGTTCTGGCCTGAGCTTACCACTCCCCACTCTATGTCCCAGGTAGGAGACCCCTACCATACCCATCTGATAATTACTGGGCTTAATGGTTAACAGCCAGCCCAGGACCTCCCTGATATGCTGAAGGTGCTCTTGCCAGGAATGGCTGTAAATGGTAATATTCTCTAGGTAATTAAGGGCACAATCTCCTGCTCCTGCTAGGATACAATCTACCAGCCTCTGGAAGGTCACTGGGGTATTTTTCATCCCAAAGGGCGTCTTTGTGAACTCATATAATCTGAAAGGAGTCAGAATGGCTGACCTCTCTCTAGAGGTGAGAGTCAAGGGCATCTGCCAGTAGCCCTTAGTCAGATCAATAATGGTCAGATACTTAGCCCCCCCCCAGCTGCTCTAAGGCTTCATTTTTCCTAGGCATTGGGTAAGCATCTGACCCTGTGTGACTATTTAGTTTCTGCAGTCCACACAGAACCTGGTGCTGCCATCATTCTTTGGTACCAGCACCACTGGGGAGGCCAGGAACTGCTGGACTCCTGGATTACTCCTATTTCCAACATTTCCTTTATCTCTTCCCTTAGAGTCTGTTTGACTCTCTCAGGGGCATGCTTAATAGGCCTTTGGGGTCCTATATCCACATGGTGCTGCACCAGGTGGGTGCACCCAGGTTTTCCAGTGAACATGTCCCCAAACTTCTGTAACACTGCTTGGATTTCTTGAACCTGACTAGGGGATATTCACTGAGACCCTGCTACCCCTTTCACTGAGGTGTCAGTCCAACCCTCACTGAGGAGACCAGTCACAAGATCCCCCTCAGACTCCTCCTGCCACCCACTGCAAATGCACAGCACAAGAGTCTCCTTACTATGGTAAGGCTTCATCATATTAACATGGTACAGTCTGTGCCCCTACCTCCTCCCTAGCAGGTTTACCATAAAATTAAAATCTCTGACCTTCTTATCACTTTGAATGGTCCTCCTCAAGCTGTCTGCAGCTTATTGTGTCTGACAGGGACGAGCACCATAACCTGCTATCCCACAGCATACTCACAGGCTTGAGCATTCCTGTTATATCAGCCCTTTTTCTGCTGTTTGGCTCCTGTCAGGTTCTCCTTGGCCAAGCCCATGTGCTCCCTATGCCTTGTCCTGAGGTTTAGGATAGCTGCCACAACAGACTCCTTGTGGGATTCGCACTGACCCTCCTACTCATCACAAATCAAATCCAAGGGCCCCTCACCATATGCCTATACAGTAACTCAAAGGGTGAAAAATCTGTGAATTCATGGGGTACTTCTCTGTATGCAAACAGCAGATGGGGCAAATATTTGTCCCACTCTCTCTTAAACTGGTCTGCAAATGCCCTTAGCATGTACTTTAGTGTAGAGTTTAACCTCTCCACAAGACCATTAGTTTGGGGGTGGTAGGGGGTGGTCTTTAGGTGCGTCACCCCACAGCAAGTCTGACATGAAATTGGCACCTCTGTCAGTCAGTATTTCTCTCAGAAAACCTACCCTGCTGAAAATATCTAACAAAGCATTTGCCACCTCTCTGCCTTGGGGGAGAGAACCACTGCCTCAGGGTATCTAGAAGCATAGTCTACTACCACTAGGATATATTTCTTCCCTGTGGAACTTGAATACTCAGCGGACCCACAATATCCATAGCTACCCTCTGAAATGAGTTCTCAATCAAAGGCAAAGGCACTTGTCTCCTGCCTTGCATACTTTTTGGCACTATTCACAGGTTCTGCAGTATCCTTTTACATCCTTTTCAATCCCAGGCCAATAATTTCTGCATAATATGTCTCTTGGTATACTTTATGCCCATATGACCTGCAAAAGGAATATCGTGGGCTATGACTAGAAGTGCCAGATGGTAGGCTGTGGGCACTATTACATCACCCTATAATTCTCCCTCAGGGGTCGACTCTCAATACAGTAACCCGTTGCTTCAGTATAGAGACTCCCCTTTTCCTTGAGAATTAGGTGCCTCATTGGCTACCTCCCTCAAGTCTCATAATGTAGGGTCCAAGAGCTGTGACTGTCTCAAGTCTCTTTGTGACCCTTCTCAGCTCTCCTTCCACAGGAAATCTGGTATCTTCTGACCAGGCACTAAGATTGACGAGCTATATGACAGTATCATGAGCTATGAAAAAAGACTCCAAAATACTAAAATGAAGAAGCTACAGAGGGATGTGAATGATTTTCAATGGAAGGAGGTGTTTTCATGGCCAAGGAAATCTAAATCTGACTTAGCAACATCTAATGAAAATATCCCTGTCACACAGATGGCCCCTTTAACAGTTTATCACAATGAGGAACTCTCAGAAAGTTCAGACGTAATGATGCAACATGCAACAACGTCTTCTAACTTACTTAATGAAAAAAGGCATGAAAACACAGCACTCCCACAGGATCAGAGAGAGAACAATATAACTAGAGTATCGGCTGGAAATGGAACCTCCACTACATCTTTTTTAGAACCCAAGGAAACAGTTCAAACACCCATTTTGCCTTTTGTGTTAGGCAACCTGTTACCAACACAAGAGAGGTCCAAGAGCAGAGGATGGAAATGGAGATATCAGCGCCTGCAAGATGGGCAGGTACAACATACCAGGATGACAACTCGGAACAACAACAACAACAAAAAGAACAAGAACCGGTAATCAATCTTTCTCAGTTTAAACTAACTGAAGCACAAACCTCTTTGTTAAACAAAGGCTTATCGTTTATTCCAGCCCAGAAAACTATCATGACAGATCTTAAAGATCTGAGACTGTTTGGGCATGCGTTAACACTTAGAACTCTTTTTAAAGATACCAATGGTGTGTCAGCTATGCAGTTTAAGAAACCTAGCGTTTGTGTCCCCAAAACACACCCAATTGTCGAAACTTTTATTAGGGAAGTGTTTGATAATAAAAGAGCAGCAAAGGTTTATAACTTAAGTAAATCTGAAAATGAAGCCTTGGGTCGACTGAAGGATATGTCTAGTATAGAAATCAGGGCGGGAGTGTTGTAGTAATGGAAAAAACTTTATATATACAGCAAATGAGGCTACTGCTTGGTGACACAAATACATATTTGCAGGTTTGTAGTCCACAGGTGAAAGCTATCATAGACAGGGTGTGTATGTTTTTGATTTATTTGTATCACAACAGATTACGGAAGATATATTTAATTATTTCCAGGCAGAATATCCCATTATACCTATGATATATATGGATTACCCATGACACATAAGAGCATGACTGAACCTCTTGTGAAGACTGTTGTTTCTAGCAGAGGATGGTGCACAGAGGCACCACCCATTTATGTAGAAAAGCAGCTGCATCCTATATTAGATACATGTAGCACTGTTACTACAGATACAAAAATGTTTTTGAAATCTTTTTATGAAAAAATGTCAACGACTGATAGAGAGTTTATGTTTGTTACTATGGACATCAATTCATTATTTACAGTGATACCGAATTCTTGGGGTATTGAGAGGGTATGGGATCTGTTGAATACCAAGAGAATACTGACCCATACTAAAGTGAGTCTGATATCCAATTTGTTAGAGATTATTCTTGAAAATATTTTTTTTTATTCAACGATAATTTCTATTTGCAAAAGGCTGGCATAGCGATGGGCATGGCATGTGCCAACAGCTACACCAACCTAGCATTGGTATCATGGGAAATGAATTATTTGTTACAAAACAATGAGTTTGTTGACAGTATTATCTGGTATGCATGATTTGTGGATGATATTTTTCTTCTGTGGGGAGACACGGGCAGTAGGTTAGAACTGTTCATTGATTATCTACATGGTACCACAGATTTCTTTAGGTTTACGTATGATTGTTCATCTGAAACTATCAATTTTTTGGATATAACTATTGATAGAATTGGACACACTGAATTAGTTACAAAATTGTATAGGAAACCCACTAGAAAGAACAGTATTTTACACAAAATTGTATGTATCCCAGACATGTCAATAAGAATGTAGTCAATGGACAATTCATGAGGATCAGTAGACTGCACAATACGGATGATAAATTACATCAGGCAGTGGACATGTTGAAGGATGATTTTTATAGGTAGAGGTTATAATGCAGCAGACATAGACGTTAGTATTAGGGGGATGTATGAAGCATGCAATGATAAGGGGAAACCATTTTTTTTTCAGAGAAAATAGATGAGAGGCATACCATGCATACTAATGATAGACAAAAAGTAAGGTTCCCCATTGCATATACAAGCGACCTTAAGACTTTTTGTCGGATTTTCGAAAAGAACTGGAACATATTGAATTCTATAGAAGAACTGAATGAAGCCATAGATGTAAGGCCACAATTTTTTTATAAGAATAATCGTTCCTTGAAAAGACAATTATGTTATAAACCATCACTGAATAAAAATAGTGTTAGAATGTCACAAAGGATAGGAACATTTCCATGCAGGCACTGTATGGCTTGCAAGTTCATCTACACCAATATAGCGTTTACATGTCCTAGTCAGAGTTTTGCTATAAACCTTGATTTCTATGCTGATTGTAGGACACAACATATAGTGTATCTCAGCTTCTGTAAAGTTTGTTATGTTTTTTATGTAGGAAAAACTAACAGGAGTCTGAAAGAATGCATTTTGGAGCATATTTGAGATATAGCTAATGAAAAAGAAACCAGTGCATTAGCTAAGCACGTTAAGGATCAGGGTTCTAAACATGTTTTTAATTTTTTAGTACTTGAGATTATGAAACAGGATATTACAGGTGGTGACTTAAAGAATAGGACTGAGACCACAGAGCAGAGATGGATTCTGCAACTGCAGGCAGAGAAAACACCATGTATAAACAGTGCATTGTCACTAAAACCTTTCCTTAGAGCTAGACCCCTCAAACATTAACTGCTACATCTATTTTAAAATAGATCGGAAAGCATTGATAAGGATATTAGTTACAATATGTGTCATTTACATTTTTAATTGGAGGTGGTGCTTTCAATTAGAGTTTAATGAAATGTTTTAACGCTATTGGCTGCTTAAATTTGATGATGCTGCTTGTTGTAAATTAGTCTGATGAAGCGATCAGTTGTTTGGATCATGAAAACGCTTACTTTTATGCAATAAAAGTTCTTTTACACTATTCAGTTGTGGTCAGTTCGCTCTCTATTTTTTTGTGTTGTTAAAGCTTAGAGGTGAAGACCGAGCTTTTACCCAGATACAGGAGTATTTTTCTGCCTAACAGAGTGCTGAGTGTTACTGACACACCTCTTACTCTTATTTAAATACAATTTCAGTGCTGGCATCACATCTGGTCATCTGAATTTGTAGTTCCAAAACTACCCCCTCACTGAAAATGTGAGCCAGGATCTGGCACAGATGTGTCATAATGCACACCTAGAACTATGCTAAAGCTTATTACTGCATCTGGAGACTGTAAAATAATTCCAGCCCTTTCATCCTTCCTGCAGAGACTAACCAGCCATGCGGTAGTACCCCAGGGTAGCAATTAGTTTACCACTAAGGACAATAAGAGCAGGATCCCAGCCTAGGCATTGTGTCGCTGGCTGCATTCAGGCCCGTGAGATAGCATCTTTATGGCCTAAACCAAGTCATTTAATTTCAGGCTATTTTTCTTGAAGTCAGCTCAGCTGAGCTTAACCCCTTCCCGTCCAGCATCCTTTCATTTCATCAGTTACAATACAGTTTGATATACATGTATATTTCTTTTCTGTCCAGTAGGACCCACTATTGATATATTTTAAACACAAGCAACTTTGCAAATATATTTTTAACACAGGCATCTGTACAAATCAATTTGATATTTATATGACATGAAATTCTTTACAAAACTCCAGTTAGTTATGCTGGCATATGTTACACAAGCACTGCCCTACTCTCTCTGGCATAGCTGGCACTACCTCACATCATCACATTACCTATGACACAGACTGAGAAGAGTATGGAGGTGGTATTTCATTGTCTCTTCTCTGATGAGGTGCATTTTTAAATAAATATAATCTATACCTTTTCCGTGTTAATAAAACTCTAGTCTTTTCCCCCCATTTATGGAGGTTGTTCTGTTAATCTTCAGCTATGTTAATTAAGATGCTTTACTTTATCTGCTATGCAGATTTAATCTCTGTATCCTTCAAATCTGTTGGCTATTTGCCCTTTCATCGGTGCATAGGTGTTTACTAGGTTAACGACCACAAGGGCCTTTTTAAGCTTAGCCATACATCCCGAATCTCTGACAAGTACTGGTACCCTTGCTAAGTGTAAGCAGAGGCTTGGGAGATGAAAAAATTATAAGCAGGAGCCTGGGAGATGAACCATTCACAGGTTGCCTGTGTCCATTACAGACACAGGTGCCAAGCCAGGGATGAATTTCCTTTCACATGTCCCCTTACCTCATTTACCCCATCTAACAAATTTTAGTTTCCCTGGTAGCCTTTTGTGAAACATAACCCTGTATCTATAAATGTAACTACTCTAAATACTTATTTATCTGATTACCTAAGTTTAAGATGAATCTGCTTCACCTTTTTTTGAAAGCCTGTTTGTAAAACAGAAGCGTGTGTCCACTGCCCTGCTTACAGGGCTCTCACAGGTGGTCTACATGTTATGACCCTTGTGAGGTATGTGAGAGATGAATATACACAATTACACTGGAGACAAAAATCTTGCATACAAACAAGGTTGTCAAGAACACACACACTACATCCACACACCATAGTGTCCACCACACACACAGAGACCAACTTATGCTGAGGCACTAAAAAGCAATCTTCCCAAACCTCAAAGACCTCCTAAGCCTATAAATGGCAACCCCTATCCTTAGCAGTTTTGAAAGCACTCAGCAAAAGCAAAACAAAACAGCATACATATGCTTCAGACCAGTGGAGTCCCAAGAGCAAAGCCCATAAGGAAATCAAACTCATTATCCAGGACTCTTGTTATAAGGGACTCCATTGTACAACACACAGATATCGCACCTCATTACCCAGGACTTTTGTTATAAGGGACTCCATTGTACAACACACAGATATCGCACCTCATTATCCAGGACTATTGTTATAAGGGACTCCATTGTACAACACACAGATATCGCACCTCATTATCCAGGACTTTTGTTATAAGGGACTCCATTGTACAACACACAGATATCGCACCTCATTATCCAGGACTATTGTTATAAGGGACTCCATTGTACAACACACAGATATCACACTCATCAGACTGAATAAGGAGACGATAATGTTTAGTAGTTTATCTGGAGCCAGGGACAGCTAAATTATGCATGCACTCAGGTCACTACACCATAGGTGCCAGTATGATTCTATCATAATCTGTGTGGACGTTAATGACCTGAGACGTACTTTCCTGGGCTGTGTGAAGATACACTGTTGATCTCTTTGAATATGTGTCTCAGGCAGGTATGAGCCTGGCACTGACCAGCATTCTACCTTCACCAAGGATGATGCCATAGTGTGAACAAAAGATGACTGACTTCAATAGCTGGCTTAGTTTCTGGTGTCTTTTCAGGGGAATTCAATATTTATCAGCATGAGAGGACATGGTTAACACACCATGTTGCTTTGCAAGGGTGCTCTGCATCTGTCTTCCCTATGCTTCTGAATATTGGCTAAAACTTTATCCACCCCTTAGACTCTTTCTCAGGCAATGCCAAACTGAAAAACCTATCATCATAGTAAATAAAACCCAAAGAAGCCTAAAGGTGTTACTGCTCAATTCTACAAGCCTAAACAAGAACCTCCACACCCTACAAACTCGTCTCCCTCTGGAGAACACAGACATCTGTAGGCAGTACCAAGACATGGTGTAAATCCACAGAAAGTACTCCGGTAGTGCAAGTCTTCAGTACATTCCACATATTTAGGCCATCAGCTGCACAGACAGGAACAAAAGACGGAGGCGTCTCAATCTATGTTAGCAACAAGCATAACTCTACATTGGTTAAACAAGATGATGCTCTAGATTTTATGTACATGCAAATCACCTTAGCCAAAGTCCAATACCATATCCTAGCAAGTTATAGGTCACCTCTATGTCCCTAGAACCCATACTTCAAACCTAAATCTACTGGAGAAACTCACCATTAAACCAAATACCCTATTCATTTGAGACTTTAACTACCAGTCTCTAGGCTGGGAAACATGCACTGCCTCATACTTGCAGGAACAATGATTCCTGGACTTTATTAACACAGAACCCTTGACCAGATAGTGCATATACCCACCAGAGATTCAAACATACAGGACCTGGTACTCACCAGTATGGGAGAGCACTGCATCCCCCACTTTGTCATGTCCTCAGTGGTGAGGTCAGATCACAAAGCGGTCTCCTTCAAAATAAAAATCAACTGAACAACCCGAGAAACACTGTAACAGCTAGGAACTATTCCAAAGCAAACTAATAAGTGACAGTTTGTCAAAATTCAATGCCCCATCCAACTCACAGGTCACAGGGATCCTAACCTTAACAGGGTATATAACTAAAGAAAAAAAGTCATGGCTAAAAACAGGAAGAGCAACTACCGTAATGATAGGAACTCTTTAATTAAACTAAACAGGAAACTAAGAGGGCTAATTAAATCCAACAAAGCCAGTTTACAAGGTCAAGATAGCCTCACAGGCTAAAGACAACCAAGAGGTCTTCCACAGCCATACCAAAACCTGAAAGGCAGTCCACATCAGTATGTCAAACTGGTGGGCAATGGTGTGACCTTCACTTGAGCACAGAGACATGGCAAATTTTCTGGTTGACAAATTCAGCTCAAACTTCACCCCTGCCTCCCCCATGAAATATCTGCTAGCATAACACACTAACTATTAACAGGGACCAGATCCTGGCAATGCTTGTTAAGGCCAAAAACACAGCCTCAATGGGCCTCAACAATATCCCAGAATACCTCCCAAATAGCTTGAAACATGACTTATCAGGACCACTTGAGTCACTTTTCAACTATAGCCTCAAAATAGCTTTGTACCATGAGAATGGAGGAATGCAACTGTTATCCCACTTCACAAAGGCAGACCATCAACCGACCACAGAAACTACAGTCCTATTAGTTCGACTAGTCTAATATGCAAAGCCATGGAACAAATTATCATGGAAATGATCAACAAAGACAGGCAACCTTCAGACACTTGATTCAATGCAGTCTGGGTTTGTCAAGGGAAAGCCATGTCTACTAAACCTGGTAGATGTCTTTGAGAAGGTCACCAAGGCAATCAGTATGGGGAAAATGGTACATATCACTTACCTGGACCTGGCTAAGACATTTGATACAATTCTTCACTTGGGTATAGTTGACAAACTCACAGAACTATGCATAAACCCCTAAATAACTTGCTGGATTACCAGCTGGCTCACAGACAGGACCCAGGAAGTCAGGATACCACCCTCCGCTAACAGACCGGTCACCAATGGGGTACCGCAGGGCTCCGTGCTGGGCCCACTCCTATTTGGTATCTACTTCTCAGTGGTAGAGGCTAATATCAAGGTCCTTCGACTGACGAACTTCACAGATGACTGCAAATTGAGAGCTATCATAGATTCCCAAATGACACAAATATCTTATGAGGGTATAACACAGACAAATGACTAGTGCCAAAAATCAGAGACAAAATTCAATGCCAAGAAATGCTTGTATTGTCTTTTGTGAAAAATGCATCCCAGACTAATTACTCCATCTATAAGATACCCCTAAGAGCTGACCCTCTAGTCAGAGATCTGATAATATATGTAGACAGTAATCTGGCCTTTGACCACCATGTGGCCAGGGTAGTAAGAAAATCATGCTATGCTGTCCAACTTATAAGTGAAGGCATGGCATCCAGGTCCAAGGATGTCATAGTTCCACTTTATTTGGCCCTTATCAGATCCATCATTGTGTATAATTCCCCCTTAAGCATGAACCTGACAAAGGATCCTTACCAGGTGAATCCAGGGCATAAACACATTGTCCTATATGAATCACTTTAAAGCCCTATCTTTATAGTCTATTTCCTACAGGTTACTGAGAGGTGATCTACGCCTGGCATACAAAGTGTCCTTGTATCCAGCTCTGATTGACCTTTTGCACATCTATAAAATGAACAGCATCAAAACCACTAGGTTCAAGGATTTAAATTTTGCTTGTGACATAAATAAGACATGGTGGTGAGACAGATATTTGTCTCAAAGTATTTCCATGCTCTGGAGCAGGCTCCCCATCCATGAGAAGCAGAATCCATCTCTAACCCTATTTAAGTGCAACCTTGATGAATGGATGTGAAATTGGAAATTCACACCTGGTCTAGCCCCCCCATGTCACTAATAGTGGAAGACAGTAACGCCCAAAATGACATACCCCCTCCATATAACCTCTATAAACTTCATAACTAACATACCCTCTTCTAATAAACCCCCATGATACAAAGGGACACAACTGGGTTGGATTGCACAGCTAGGATTATAAATGCTCTGATAGTCATTATATACCTATGAACCTGTAAGTCATATGTGCATCCTGTCTCATTGGTCAGTTTCCTTCTTGACAGCCTGACAACCAGTCCTAATGGCAATGTATAGAAAATCAGGAAGAATGAGGCACCTCCAGCCATAAACTCACTGGAATCCTAGTCACAGCAACACCTTGGTGAATGGTCCAGGCCACTGAAAAGCAGAATACTGAACCACATACTGCTCAGTATGGTAGGTGTGTACCTTCCCACATAAATGATGGCAGGTGTAAGAAACAGGTGCAGTAAAAGATGGTACTTGGAATGACACGTTACCCTACCCCATGGATGACAGAAACCGGAATCCAGAAACCTCAGAAGCTTCACAAAAAGGTGGGATAAATGCCCCTGGGCACTGAACTACAAAGGACCCAACACTACAAGGTCTACACAGTTACAGTGTTGCTGTCACTTATGTCTTGATAGCATGTGCTGTGCGACATCATCACTGATGTTGTAGGGAAGGTATCTGCAATAAAGGAGTGGTCAGTCAGGTACCGCAACAAGCCCATACAAATTATTCAAGGCACACTAAAAACCACAAATAAGGAGAATGTACAAGCAATGCCTTCCATCAGAAGCTTAAAGTAAACCACTACCAGGAAGAGGAGATTACGGACCCCAGTCACACAGGAGGTGCTTAGGTTCTTGCTTGTACCAATTTTCTCTAGAATGAGAACACTTCATTTTGCAAGTATCAGGTGTCTGTGGCAATGTTTACATTCTCATTCTGCAAACAGTGTAAGAAGATATGCCGGATCTCTAGTTGGGAGATGTGTTTTATCACTGGCATAATCTCCATAAATACCTCCCTATCTCATCAGCTACACCACATTTATTTGATGGGCAGTTGATTGGCAATTACGTGACCTCTGATTACTGTTCAAATTCTGAGTTTGCTCCAGACTACTGTTCACTGATTAGGAGAGTGCTTTTTCCTTCCCCCTGTTGTGAGTGAAGTCATTTTTTTCAGTTTCTGCCATTATGTTACATGTAAATTTTCTGTTCTGAGCAGCTGTGATCACTAAAGTTATTTTCAAATTTTCGATTATCGAACTTACATAGTGGAACCCTACAGACACCATCAACAGTGCACATTACATCTCCCGTTTAAGTACTGCAGAGAGACTAATGAACCTGGGGCCCTGGTGTATGTATTGATGACTTTGAAGAGTGAAGCTGCATACAGTAACATGTGGCAAAGTGAAAAAAAAATAAAACACCCAAACAGTGGAAATAAACGCTATAAAAACTTTATTATAAACAAATCACAAACAATAAACATTTTAATCAAATATTTCTTTTACCAGTGGAATGT
Source organism: Protopterus annectens (assembly GCF_019279795.1). Classification (NCBI taxonomy): domain Eukaryota; kingdom Metazoa; phylum Chordata; order Ceratodontiformes; family Protopteridae; genus Protopterus; species Protopterus annectens. The sequence goes on from NC_056733.1 coordinate 1,110,954,863, forward strand.
ATTGGCTGAAATCACTGACAAAATTGATTCCGAACTGGCATCAGATTATATCCTATCAGTTTTGAGAGAACAGTCATCAACTCAATAAATGTGAACTTTCCAAAGACAGCAATTAAGAGATGATAATTTAATTTTCATCAGACTACTTGGAATCAAGTCCAAGAATCATGGCTTGCTCATTTGAACTTTGACTTACGATCAGATCCATGGGTGAGTTTCATCTCACATTTTACTATTTTGGATGATGCCATAAGGTCCAGTATAGCAAGAAATGCAGATCCGAACTGTTCATTACTGTCATCTAAGCCTAACTATGTATTAGGAACCCAAATGATTTGTTTTGAGGCACATGTAAATGAATGCTGGACAAATGTATTCACATTTATAGAATGAAAGAAATGTTGGGCTTTGTTAACCATAAAATAAAAAGATGTGAGTTGTCACTGACAGTGTCAGACATTTTATTCTAGTACTTTTTGCATTAATATGAGCTTGTTATGTCTCACATGTTGAGACCAGCAGCAGTTAGCTGCCTCTAAAACACTGCTAAGTAACAATGGCCCTGATTTAGCTGTGCATCACCATAGAGTAAAATGATATATTGTATGGAAAAATAGTTAGCTGTGCAGTCCTCTTTTTAAACTCCTGCTTAGCTTTGTAATTAAAACAGTATTTACATTGCAGTTAATTAAAAAAATCAATGTTGAAATAGTTTTACTCACTTCATAGGTAGGTACTAGGCTTTTGGCCCTAGAGCCTATATAAGCCTAGCCAAAAAGGTACCCTGGCTTTCGCCACCCAAGAAAATTATTTTCCTGTGCCCCTATCGAGCAGAGCCACAGAGGTGATCCCCGGGGTGAATTTCCTTTTTCTCATCCAATCATCAAGATTTTTCTTGAAGAGTTGAAGAGTGCTAATGAGGAGCTTTGTTTCATATAGATAGGTAGTTTGTTCCAGAAGTCTCTGGGACAGGAATATATCCCTCCAGCATGTTCTGTTTATTGTGGTGACAAGGTTTAGGTCCCTAGAGCATGTAGCTTGGACGGACTGGGATTTCTTTAAGTGGAGCATATCCAACAGCTCTGGGTTTGACATAGCTTTGTATGTTAGGCAGAGATCGCCTATGAGTAGGTGATATGCGACAGAGTAAAGCTGGAGTTTTTTAAGACAGTCTGCGTAAAGCATCTGTTTGAGGCTGGTAATCCTCTTTGTGAGGTATTTCTGTGGCTTTTCCAGTTGTTGTAGATATCTTGTGAGGTACATACAAAATGGGGCATTGTACTCTATAATGGGTCTAATGAGTGACGAGTAGAGGGGAAAAATTACCTCTTTTTTCCTGGATGAGAAACCTTTTGTGATGAGGTGTGCCACGTAGAAGGATTTCCTGACTACTGTGGCAATGTGATTACCATAGGAGAGACTACTTTCCACCTGTGTCCCAAGGTCTCTTATCGCACTTTTGGTCTTAAGTAGACTACCGCCTATGTGGCAGCTCATGTTTACAGAATTTTTACAAAAAGGGATAACAATACACTTTTTGGCACTGAGCTTGAGGCCATGGCTTTGACACCAGGCATCTGTCTCAATGAGGCCCTTTTGTAGGATGTCCACATCGTTAGAAGTTTTGATTATGGCTCCTAGTTTGCAGTCATCTGCGAACTTCATTAGCCAAAGTCCTTCTGTGTTAGCTGTACTTCAGAAAAGTAGATACCAAACAGGAGAGGACCCAGGACTGAACCCTGCGGTACTCCATTTGTCACTGGTCTGAAGTCAGATTTGGAATCTGCTACTTTCACAGTGTGGGTTCTGTCAGTGAGCCAGTTGGCAACCCATCTTGTGACATAGGGATTTATACCTAGTTTAGTGAGTTTATCTATAATTCCAGAGTGGGGGATGGTGTCAAAAGCCTTGGCAAGATCTAGATGTGTGAACCACCTTACCCTCGTCTACAGCTTTGGTGACTGCTTCAAAGAAGTCTATCAAGTTTAGGAGACATGATCTGCCTTTTACAAACTCAAACTGAGTGGAATCCAGAGTTTGGAGATTTCCAATGTCTTTGTTTATAAGTTCCATGATGATACGTTCCATGGCCTTGCACACCAGGCTCATTAGGCTAATGGGACGGTAGTTCCCGGGGTCCGTGGTGGCTCCCCCTTTGTGGAGTTGGATAACCATCTCTGTGCACCATTCAGTGGGTACAAAGCCTGAGGTGAGGCTATGATTGAACATGGTGCTTAGGTGGGGTGCCAGTTCATTCTGCAGTTCATGTAGAATGCAGCCTGAGATGTTGTCAGGTCCCATGGATGCTGTGTTCTTGGAGAGTGTGGTGTTTACCTGTGCAGCCGTGATTACAGGAACTTTGCATTCTTCCGGTATAGAGATGGGCTGTTTAGGGGGTGAGAGGGGGTAAAGTTAGCACTGAACCTATCTGCCAGGATGTTGGCAATATCAGTTGGTTCTGTATATTTAGTGCCATTGTGCTGTAACTCAGAGCAGATCTGAGTGTTGCCATTGAGATTCTTGACATAGCTATAAAATGCTTTGTGTTTGTCTTTAGAATCAGTGGTGATTTTGTTTTTGTAACTAACTTTGGAAGATTTTATGAGAGATCTCAGATTCTTACTGAGGCTGACCAGGGAGTTCCTCCAATCATGGGATTTTACTTTTTTTTGCAACAGTTTCTTTCTTCTGTTGTAGAGTTTGCTTATGGCAGGGGACCACCAGATTGGCTTCCTTTTTTTGGAGGATAGCATCTTGGTTCTGTTAGGGATAGCATGATCCATGCACTCGTGTAAGTACTTATAAAGTGCATTTGTGTAGGATTCAGCAGTTGTACCTCTATTGTCCGTCTGCATGGGTGTTATGAAGTTTGCCACTTCTGTCTTAAGATGTGTGAAGTTGGCTTTGGAGAAATTTTTTATGGTGGTTTCCCTAATGGGGGGTGAGGGTGGGATGTGGATGTCTAGGGTGATTAGTTTGTAGTCGGATCTGACCAACAAGGAATTGACCTCTGGTGTGAAACACCGGTCGCCCATGTTGGTTATGACCAGGTCTAGGATATTGCTGTCCCTGGTAGGGGTGTGAATAAGTTGATCCAAGGCATTGGAATTTATGAATTCCCGAAAACGTTGAGCAAAAGAGTTGGTACATGAGTAGTTTTTCCAGTTAATGGTGGGGTAGTTGAAATCGCCCATTATTAGAGTGTTGGGTTGTACCCTAATATTTTCCAGTGTATCAAGAAATGAGGAGTGGGAATCCTGGGGCATGGGGGGGGGGTTCTGGAGCAAGTTACAATTTGGATTGCGGTCTTGCCCAGAGTTAGTTGCACTTGGATAATCTCGGATGCATTATGCTGAGCAACTAGCTTTTAGTTGTGGATATCCTTAATGAATATGGACACGCCTCTGCCTTTAGTGTTTCAGTCCAGGTTAGGTGGCTGAAAGGTGTGGTATGAATTATAGCCTGGTAATGTAGGGGTGCTCTCTGGAGCCTTGAACCAGGTCTCTGTCACTGCACAGATGTTGATGTTCTCCATTTTAAGGAGTGCCTTGAGTGAATGCATTTTGAGGTTTAGACTTCTAGCATTGAGTAGCATTTTCTCAGATTTTGCTTGCTTGTACCTGTTACAGTGGTGAATTTGTCATTTGAACCTTGCCTAAAAAAGGCACTATAGGGGTGGCAAGAGCCTTAGCCAGTATCTGGAATCCCAAGGGCGACAGGTGTAAGTCATCTCTGGCAAAGCATCATGGTCTGTTAATCATGTCTTCCCAGGCAGACAGATACTGGATTCCTTTAGAATGACACCAGAAGCTTAGCCAATTGTTGAAGTCAATCATTTTGTCCTTGTATTGTGGTATCATTCTGGGTGATGGCAGGATGCTACTCAGGGCTAGGGTCATACCTGCCTAGGCTACAAGATTGGAGAGCTCCTCCATGTCTCCTTTCATGTAGTCCAGGGAGGTACATCTCTGGTCACTCACACCAACATGGACAATGCCAGAGTCATATTTCTACTTGTGGAGTGTCCTGAGTGTGTGCATTATGTGGTGGATCCTGGCACCCGACAGGCAGCTGACAGTAACTTTCTCCTTGTTTAGCCTGGTGAGTGGAACACCAGTGTGCTTGACTATAGAGTCACCTATGACTAGAGTGTTGGGTACGTTGTTATGCCTTATGGGCTGTGGTTGTGTGGCACATTAAGTTTGTGGGCTATGTGTCATTTGGGTTGTTTTGGGAGGGTGGAGGTTGCTTGTGTTTCTGCTTTGGAGGTCTCTGTTGCTTGAGCAGATTTTTATTGAGAGCCTCCATGAATGTAGGTGTGTGTGTTTTGGTGGTGTAGGTTTTGAGGGACTATGTGATGAGTGTGGTGTGGTGCAAGTGTTTACCTTCTCCTCTTGATTGTCTAGTCCAGTCTTCGGTAAAGGGAGCTTTGCTTCCAGTTTGGCTATATAAGTGCATCTCTCACAGGTTGTAGTGTTGGGTGGTAGGAGGAGAGGGTTGTCTGTGTACATGAGGCAATTGCTGCATTGCCCCAAGATGCCCAGATTCATCAGGTAGACAGGAGAAAACACCGGTAGCTGACCCTTAGACATGCCTGAATAGGTGCTTATTTATTAAGTACTAAAAACTGTTTTCCTCTAGACAAGTGAGGAAAATTGAGTGCTGTAGTAATTTGTAGCTTATTTAGTGCTTACAACGAGTTCTGAACAAGTGCTGAGCTCAAATAAACAGATTTGAGTGATAAAACTAAAAAACTGGCTAGTTCTAAGGGAAAATTTGAAGAGCACACTTTATGGCACCGGGAATACTTTAATCCTAGCTAAACTGCGATGCATAAAGTGTATTTTTTTTTTATTATAACAGTAGCAAATGAGCATACTGATTTAAACAAATTAACAATTAACCAATAAAAAGCTAAAAACTGAACCCCATTCCAGCAATCTTTGATCAGACAAGTTCTAACTGCACACTCCTGCCCCTAGGGTACAGGGGAACCCTCTCCAAAAAAAGATGGTCTGGATTAGTGCTCAAGTTATACAATCAAAGCTAGATTCAGCAGGTCTGAATTTAGTCTATTCTACAGCAAACAAGGTGTACCAATTTCAGAAAGAAACAGTTCAAATAAGCAAGCATAATAAGCCTTTAACCAGAAACTCCCAGCTCAGAAGAGCAGAATCTACCCTCTCCTCCCACAAGAGTGCAGACCACACTTTCTTAATGTAAAATAACTGGCCCAAAGCCCGAGTGCTTAAACCAGAAATAATACACTTTTAGAATAACAGACACTAAGCCTTCAATCAGCAACTCCCAACTTAGAAGGATGTAAGCTACTTGTCCTGCCACAACAGTGCAGACCACAAACCTTCTTAATGTAAAACAACTGATCTGAAGCCCAAGTTAAAATTCCTCAAACGTGATGGAAAACATCAAATAAACCAGAAGCAAAGTAGGTAACATAGGTGTGTATATAGCCTTGTGGCTGTCATGATGTAGATAAGTGACTGTAAGGTCTAGAGATTGGACACTGTAATAAGACTGTGCCTTATGGTGATGTATGAGCAAGCAATGATAGTTGGATGGCTAAGATGGATGGACAGTTCCACATCTTTGCACAGCCTGGTGTGAGAACACCAGGGATTTTTTAGTCTCCACTGGGAATCAGCAAGCATCTGCACTGGTCAAGCTAGCCTGACCAGTGGTAGCTACTGTTGTGAGTGATATGTGATATGTGAACAGAATAGGTAGCCAATGAAGTGCCCACAAATACAGCAGGGTCCAGAGTTAACAGTATGGTAGTACATGACGTGCTTATACAATTCCTCAGAGCAGCTTTTGGTTTGGCTAATTCACCTGAGAGTTACACAGAATCTGCTGCATCTCAAGCCATCCACTGCTAAAAGAATGAAAATAACTATCATTTTGCATTTCTGCTGATTATTTTTACTGTATTTCATAAGAATCCTGTATTAATTATCGCATTTCTCGCACTTTAGTACAGTTTCAAAGCTGAACTATTTCTACTGCTGCTGTAGTACTTACTGTAATTACGTTATGTCTGCTAGTTTTAAGTAGTATCTAGATTGTGTGGTTTCCCTGCACTAGATCTCTGAAACCAACATTTTTACATTAAGAGGGTTTTCTGACTGCACTGTTGTGGCAGAAGTGTGCTTTCGCAAACCTATTTGAGTTGGGGACTGCTGGCTGAATGCTTATTGTGAGTTTTCTTAATTGGTTTGTAGACTGTGCTGTTGCAAAACTTGTTTTTCATATTCTATATAAGCTCAGTGTTTGTGCTAGGCTGACCTCTGCACAGTGGCATCTAGCAGTGCCCTCTACAGATGCAAACGCTATCAAGTTAAACTTTTGCTTAGAATAATTATCTTTGCAACCTTCCGCAGTCCATCTGCTGCTCAGGGAGCACCTGAGCTACTCACAGAACGGCATCACCTTGTTGGATAGCTGCAGTTAACAATGAGCATAACACCCATTCTTCATCCATGTGCTATCATACCAGTGCAGTTAAATCTCCCCACTCTTCTACCTGGTTATACCCAGAGTAAACAACTTGAAACCACAGATAGGCACTTTCCTGCTAGCTCTGTGGCCAGCCTGGTGGACATGGGCATCCTGAGGCAATCTTGCACTTGCCCATGTATACTGACAAGCATTTAATCCTGAAACAAGCAAACACAGTACGTGAGAGATGTAGTTACACTACGAAAATTGAGACACAACTCACATACTGACAGAGCAAATGACAGTTTGTCAGCACTCGAACATCATTTCCCTCGCTAAATAAAGGTCAAGACACATAAACCTACATATCCGGAGGTACTCACAAGTAACTTACCAAAACTGCAGAGGCTTTCCATACACTACCCTCAGAAACCACATGCAAACAAAACCAAGTCAGCACCAGCCACTGCACATAAAAATACACAGCACAGTGCTCCATAAGCAAGTCCTTAATGTGAAACACCACACATTCAAAGATGCCCACTCACCAGGCTGGATAAAGAGAGGATTACAGTCAGTTGTCTGTCAGGGGCCAGCATTTGCCAGATCGTGCATGCAGTCAGATCACTCAACCGCAAGTAACAGTATGACTCAGTCAGTCCATGATGGTGTGAATGACCTGAGACGTACCCCCACCAGACACTATGAAGAGAGACATGATGGATCCCTCTGAATACATATCACAGGTGAGTATGAGCCTCTTATTGAGCAGCATTCTACCCTCACCAAGAATGATGCCACAATACAAATGGAAATGATTGTTTTCAATAATTGGCTTAGCTACTGGTGTCATTCCAAGGGGATCCAGTATTTGTCAGCCTTAGATGACATGATCGACAGACCACACTGCTTTGTCAGAGATGGTTTGCACCTGTTGCTGCTAAGCTTTTGAATACTGAATAGGGCATTAGCCACCCCCATACTGCCTTTTATAGGCAGTGCAAAATCAACAGACCTACCAATGTAACAAATTCTTCTAATGCCAAGCTGAAGGTACTATTGCTGAATGCTAGGAGTCTTCACAAGAAACTGCACTCCATGGAAACTCTCCTAGCCCTGGAGAATGCTGACATCTGTGCAGTTACAGAGATGTGGTTCAAGGCTGTAGAAAGCACCTCAGCAGTCCAAGTCTACAATGCCTATCATACAATCAGACCACCCTTTGAAAAGGAAACAAAAAAAGGAGGAGGTGTTATCGTTTACATAAAAAACAATTCCCACCTCAAGATTGGTCAAGCAGGATGACTCGCTTGAGCTACTCCATGTCCAGTTGACCATCACTAGCTACAATCCCACCTCAAGATTGGTCAAGCAGGATAACTCACTTGAGCTACTCCATGTCCAGTTGACCATCACTAGCTACAATCCCACCTCAAGATTGGTTAAGCAGGATGACTCGCTTGAGATACTCCATGTCCAGTTGATCATCACTAGCTACAGGTCCCCAACCTTGAACCTTGAAAACCACTCGACATATCTGAAGTTACTAGAGTCACTTATCATAGGTTCATAGGTTGGTACTAGGCTATCAGCCCTAGGGCCTATACAAGCCTAGCCATAACAATTCCCTGGCTATTTCTTCCCACACTATTTACTTCCCTGGACCCCTGTCTAGCAGGGTGACTGACGTGATCCCCAGGGTGAATTTCTTTTCTCCCATCCAATCGTCAAGGTTCCTTTTGAAGAGGACCAAAGAGGCACTCTGCTTGACATGTATGGGCAATCTATTCCAGAGTCTGGGGAGTCTCTGGGTCAGGAACCTATCCCTCCAGCATGTTTTGTTTATTGTGATGACAAGGTTTAGATCCCTGGAGAGTGTGGCTCTGAGGGATTGGGATTTCTTTAAGTGTAGCATGTCCAACAGCTCTGGGTTTGACATGGCCTTGTATGTTAAGCAAGGATCGCCTCTGAGTAGACGATATGCAACAGAGTATAGCTGGAGTTTTTTAAGGCAGTCAGTGTAGGGCATCTGTTTTAGGCCTGTGATTCTTTTAGTGAGGTATTTCTGTGGCCTTTCCAGTTGTTGCAGATGTCTTGAGAGGTACATACCAAATGGGGCATTGTATTCTATAATGGGTCTAATGAGGGATGAGTACAGTGGGACAATGACCTCCTTTTTTCTGGATGAAAAGCCCTTAGTGATGAGGTGTGCCACATAGAAGGATTTCCTGACTGTTGTGGCGATGTGGTTATCGAAGGTGAGACCACTGTCCACCTGTGTCCCTAAGTTTCTTATCAAACTTTCGGTGTTTAGTGTACTGCCACCTATGTGGTAGTTCATGGGTACATGTTTTTTTTCCCAAAGGGGATAACTATACATTTCTTGGCATTGAGCTTGAGCCCATGGCTCTGGCACCAAGCATCTGTTTCTGTAAGGCCCTTTTGTAGAGTATCCACATCATTTGGGGATTCAATAATGGCTCCCAGTTTGCAGTCATCTGCAAACTTTGTTATCCAGAGTCCCTTAGTGTTGGCCTGTACTTCAGAGAAGTAGATGCCAAACAAGAGCGGTCCCAGGACTGAACCCTGAGGTACTCCACTTGTCACTTGTCTGGAGCTGGATTGGGAGTCGGCTACTTTTACAGTGTGGGTTCTATCAGTAAGCCAGTTAGCAACCCATTGGGTGAAGTAGGGATTAATGCCCAGCTTAGTAAGTTTATCTATGATTCCAGAGGGGGGGATGGTGTCAAAGGCCTTGGCAAGGTCTAGATAGGCTGTGTGGACCACCTTACCCTTGTCAATGGCTCTGGAGACTGATTCGAAGAAGTCAATCAAGTTCAGGAGACAAGATCGGCCCTTCACGAACCCAAACTGGGTGGGGTCCAGTTATCACTCAGATCAACACACTAATCATGGGTGATTTTAACTAACTTTCCATAAACAGGGAAATATATACAACCACTAGCATGCAGGCTCAGATATGCCTGGGATTTGTCATTGCAATTGCTCTGGAACAGTTGGTTTACACTCCCATTAGGGGTTCAAATGTCCTTAACATAGTACTCACAAACATGGAGGAGCATTATACCCCCCAGTGTAATGTCCTCATTGGTATGATCTGATCATAAATTGATCTCCTTTGAAATAAATGTAACAGTAGAACCCCCATGAAACCCTAAAGCTCTAAAGAATTTTTCCAAGACAAATTACCTTCTACTAAGTGATAGCACAGGCAATTTTAAAGCTCCTCTTAACTCTGAAAACACAGATGTCTGTGCAGATGTATATATGAATGCTCTGTACATCCACTTAAACAACTGCATAGAAATGGCAGTACCCAACCAGACTAAACCCAAGTCTAGCCAAAAAACAAGCCACTCTAGTGGACCTCTGGCATAAATAGACTACAACAGAAGGAAGAAATTCCTGTCTGGATGTAGAGGGATGCACAACAAAGAAAAAAATCTATCATTAGTCTCAACAGACAAATCAGGGAACTAGTCATGTCCTCAAAAGCTAAAGAAGAGACTAAAATAGCCTCCCATGCGAAAGATAACCACAAAGCATTTTTTTAGTTATGTACAAAATCTTAAGGGAACACTTAATGTGCTGAGTTGGCTGTAGATGGCACTACCTATACTCAGCCAGAAGAAATAGCAAACATGCTGGCCAATACATTCAACTGAAATTTACCCCCTCATCACCTCTGGTCACTCCCCATGAAATGCTCAATACCATTCCTTTGCCTTTATTCACAAACGAACAGGTCATCACTGCTCTCTCTAAAGCTAGAAACACAGCATCAATGGACCCTCATGGAATCCCATGGGGGCCTGTTAAATAGGTTGAGAAACATGACCTAGCACAGTCACTCAGATCTCCATTTAACCACAGTCTCCAGAAAGGCTCTCTCCCAGTAGAATGGGAGGAAAACAATAGTCATTACCCTGCATGATGGGGGCTCATCAGCTGACCCAGGAAACTATCAACCCATAAGTCTGATTAGCCTCATATGCAAGGCTATGTAAAGGATAATTGTGGACTTGATTAACAATGACATAGGAAATCTCCACATTCTAGATCCAAACCAGTTCACCTATGTCAAGGGCAGGTCTTGCCTGCTCAGTCTGGTGGACTTCTTTGAAAAGGTCACCAAGGCTATGAATAAGGTTAAGAGTGCATACTGCCTACCTTGTCCTGACCAAGGCATTTGACACAATACCCCATTTGGGTATTATAGATATACTCACAAAACTGAGCATAAACCTCTAAGTCACCAGATGGATAACCAAATGGCTGATGTATAGGGCACATCTTGTTAGAGTGGGGTAATTCTCATCCAGCAAGAGGACAGTCACCAGTGGAATATCACAGGGCTCAGTGCTGGCCCCCTCCTGTTTTTAATACATTTCTCAGATGTCAAGGCAAATATAGATGGCTTTTGCTGACCAAGTTTGCTGATGACTGTAAGTTGAGGGCAATCACTGACTCCAAATGTTGTTGATATCCTACAGAAAGGTCTGATGCAGACTAATGATTGGAGTCAGAGCCATGACCTCAAACTAAATGTGAAGAAGTGCATAATAATACCCTTTGGGAAATCAAATAGCCCTGAAAATTACAACACTGATGGCACCCCAAGAGTGGACACAGTGGCGTGAGATCTGGGTACTCAGATAGTAATCTGAACATGTGTCCATGGTGGTGGGGAAATCCTGCTACATGTCTCATTTTATAAGTAAGGGCATGGCATCCAGATCTAAGGATGTCATAATACCACTGTACTTGGCCTTCATCAGACAAATAATTGAGTACAATGCACCTTTTGGCATGTACCTCTCCAGCCACCTGCAACAATTGGGAGCATCTTCAGAGGTTTCTCACCAAAAAAAATACAAGGTGTAACCAAAAACTCATATGCAGACCGATTAAAAGCCCTATCACTGTATTCAGTTTCCTACCAATTACTGCTGGGTGATCTATGCCTGAATCTGCAAGGCAGTCTCTGAGCCAGCCCTGATGGAAATGCATATTCTCAAAACTAACTGGATGAGGTTACAACTTCCAAGATCTAATGCTGGAGAGACAGATAAATGTCCCAGTGATTACTACTGCTCTGGAACAGGCTTCCTATTCACGTGAAGCAGAGCTTTGCCCTGACCATCTTCAAGCGCAATGTGGACCAATGGATACGAAATCCAAAATTCACTCCTGGGGTGGCACACATGTCCCTTATGGACAGAGGCAGTCTGTGAAATTGTCAAAACTCTGCTTGATGACTCTTGTTATCTTTCCCCAGGGATAGAAAATTGGATAAAATCTGGGTAAAACTGGCTGGGCTTGTAAGGGCTCTTGAGTTGTTAGCCTAATAATCTGCTATGAACCTATAAAGGTATCGTACAGATAGGTCTCAGTTCTTCTTCTGGAGAATTATATAGTGTTGACTTTATAGGCTGATTGTGAATGTGCAGTCCATATAGACTGCTTTAGTGACCTTCTAGGTCAATAAGCAAATACAGTTTTCAGTGCAACATAGCCAGGTATTCCACTGTGGATGCATAAAATAGAATGCATTTTTTTAAACTATGGGACTAAAATACTTGGGGAAACTAGATATAATATCTGTTTTAACTTATGGCAACAACGTTAATTAAAGGATTTGTATTTTGTCTGTCAGGATACTGTAGGTACTATATTCCACTGTAACACACCTAACAATTTTATTTATAAATAACCACATAAGAACACAAGTCAAAAGTGAGGGTTTGGGACTGCAACACTGCATATTAAAAAAAAAGAAGCATATCTCCTGGGGAGTAACTCGGAAAAGCTGTAGCAAGTAACATAGGAAAAATGGGTACATGTCTAAACTGCTATCAAAGCTATATATATATATATATATATATATATATATATATATATATATATAAACTTTTTTGTGAATCAAATACATTAATGAAAAAGAACAAAAACACCAAGTTTCAAAAATAAAAAAAGGCATCAATAGCTGTGAGTAAAAACATCATGTAGGAGGTTTAAGGAACTAAAGGAAAACGTGAAGCAGAGTTCCTCCCTAACCCAATTCAAGTGCAACTTGGACAACTGGATGGGAAACTGGAAATTCATCACTGGTTTGGGTGATCTGTGCCAAATAATGGACACAGGTAACCTGCAAATGGTTCATCTCCCAGGCCCATGCTTACACTTGTCAAGGGTATCAGAACTTGTTAGAGATTTGGGATGCATGGCTAGGCTTAAAAGTCCTTGTGGTCATTAGCCTAGTAAACACCTATGTACCTGTAAACAGATAATAATGCCAGCAAAAGCAGAAGGAAGGAGGAAAGGCCAGTCATGAAACATCAGTCGGACAGACTAAGAAATGTCCATCCTTCCATCAACTACAACCCCTTTTCCTATTTTTGCAAATGGGGTCGGGATGTCACTTCAAAAGTGACGGTTATCTAGAGCAAATGTTCACACCAAGACTAAAGAAAATATCTAACCTAATGTAAAAGGAATATAAAACCTTTTATAGACAAATGCAGAAAGCAAAGTAAAACAAAGGAAGGGTTAACAAGGCTAAATAAAATAGATAGAAGGGTAAGCTTGGAGTAGAGGAATGATAGTAGAGTTGTTAGGGCTCGATGTTCATAGTTAAAGAGAAGGTAGATTTACCAGTCCAGGCAGTAGAACTGTCAAGGACTGGAGGCGGGGGCGTTGATACCAAACTTTTTCATGGAAGAAAGGTTTCTAAAGGAACTCCAAAAATTAAATGTAGACGGAAGTGTTGATGTGCTACTAATTGATATTATAACACATCAGAGGAGGAGGATGTGCTCTGTACATCTGGAACATGGACAAGGGCAGATGAGATTCCCTTTCATAAAACTAACGAAAGACAAGAGTCTAAAAACTGCTATGTTTGATATTAAAATTCTAAATAAATCATGGATTCACTGCTGATAGAAAGAATTTTGGAATACTTTTAACCCAGTCAAAACAGAGGATGCAATATGCCATGAACATGGAGGTGGAAGGTCATGCTAGATAAATCTAATAGAGTTCTTTAATGGTTAACCGTGGTATAAGGTAGTATATTAGAAAGGAAAAAATATATAAAAACTACATTATGTCTCTATTATGCTTATGTAGATTTATGTCTGGCTTGGCCAAGGGCAGACTGAGACAAGAATTTGATTCTGGCAGCTGAATGGGTGGGGCCAACTAGAAAGGGATGGGGTTAACTTGGCAGGGCAGAGCTTTGATACAGTGGGATCAACACTGATCATGCTTCCCATGTTATATAAAATAACTGCTTAATCACTATTGCACATGCTAAATAGTCTAACAAATACTAGACTAAATCACATTTCAGAGCTACTGAGATGTTTAGGTTATGCTATAACAGCACAAAACCTAAGCATTTCTAAACAGTAAAAAACTAGTTGGTCTTGACTACATGAAACTGTTATGAGTACACAGGATGTAGCAGGCATACATTGTACTGTACCCGGTAATCTGCATTTTGTACAATGCCAAGTGAAAAGTAAGGAGATTTGGAAATCCCACTGTACTATCATAAGGTATTATTCACAATTATACCATGACCCCCCCATTAATATTCCAAAACGTGCATGCTGATTGGCCAGCATGCACGTTGTAAATCGACTTATACTAATGGAAAAAGGTCCGGTCGCCCAGACTTTTTCCATTAGTATAAGTCTCTTTTAAAACACTGTCTCGCTATGTTAAAAGAGTTTAACATAGCGACACAGGTTTAAAAAAAGCAACGGAGATCTCCGTTGCTTTTTTTAAAGCTGTCTTGCTATGTTAAACTCCTTTAACATAGCGAAACAGTGTGTAAAAAGCAACGGAGATCTTGCTTTCTCCATTGCTTTTGCCCACAGCTCTGATGTACTGTGTAAGCATACACATGCACAGTACATCAGAACTGCCGCAGATACCAGACAGCTGCGGAAGGGCAGCAAAGAGGCATTATACAATGCCATTATTTAAGAAAAGTAATTATTTCTTTTCTTAAATAATGTCATAGTATAATAGCAATAACCCACTTCTGGGTGTGGGTAATGCGGGATTTACCCACGGTTGTCTTTGTTTCGCCCTCGGGACCAAACCACGCCAACCGTGGGTAAATCCCGCATTACCCACACCCAGGCGTGGGTTATTGCTATATTCAAGGTCACTCCAATACCTAATGTGCCAGTGGTTCTGAGACACTGACATAGGCTTGTATGACAGTTGACTTTACTAAAATACACATCAATCTTGCAAAGCCAGAATTACAACAATAAAGGGCAGGGCCAGTCAACTCATTTCATTCACAAACAGCCCTCCATTACTGAACAAAAGTATCTGTTTTGACCCTGCAAGGATTAAATTAACATAATTGCAATAATGTCATTTAGTTGACAGAAACATTAGTCACAACTTATGTGTGCTAGTTTGCTTATACAAATACACATTTAATTTAGTTTTTTTTGTTTTTTATTTACCTAGGTTTGTCCAACTGTCTTCAGTCAAAAAAATTGTTTTCAGCATATGTCCTAGGTAGGGAGAAAAGCTTTAACATAGTATAAACATTTTTAAACAGACATTCAGTATACAGATGAACAGATATGAAAGAACATACATTAAGAATGACTCATACATTTGATAATTAGATTGCATTCATCTGACTGGAATCTTGCAAAGCTGGAATTACAACAGTAAACAACAGGGCCAGTTGCTTCATTCATACATATCCCCAATCCCTATAACCCACTCCACAGTATCTGATTGATTTTGTAAGGTTAAAAGACAAACAAAGGACAAAAGGCAACACTGTTATTAATATATGCATTTTTTACATAAACAATAGTAAGAGTTCAGAACTGTGGTCGATTTTACTTCACTCAGATGCACATTACTCAGAAGTACAACGGTAAGGCCAGTCATTTAATTCACACACTAGGCATAGCCCCCAGCCTGACTGCCTACCAACAATATCGGCTTTGAGCCTACATGTTTTAAAATACTGAAAAGAGAAGACAGTGATTACATTAATGTATTTCTTTTGCATCACATAGTCAAGAGCTTGTAGGTGATCTTAATTCAGTTCAGACATACACTCTTTAGTCATGCAAGGCTAGAGTTTCAACAAAAAACATTCACACACCATCCTCATCCTAATCGATCTTGATTGACCCTGCAAAAAGATTAGGTTAAAAAAATTCATCCACAAGTAACTTCCAAAACACACTGGGTGCCTAGTATCTGTTTGACCCCTGCCAGGATATTTTTATTAGAAAAAAGACATCCACAGTCAGCAGCCTCCAAAGTACACTGCCTCCTTAGTGTTTGGTTAACCCTGCCAGGATATTGTATTATAAAACAAATCATCAACAGCCCTTAAACACATTGCCTCCTAGTCCCTAGTATCTAGTTAACTCTGCCAGGATATTGTATTATAAAACAAATCATCAACAGCCCTTAAACACATTGCCTCCTAGCCCCTAGTATCTAGTTAACTCTGCCAGGACATTGTATTATAAAACAAATCATCAACAGCCCTTAAACACATTGCCTCCTAGTCCCTAGTATCTAGTTAACTCTGCCAGGATATTGTATTATAAACAAAATCATCAACATCCCTTAAACACGTTGCCTCCTAGTTCCTAGTATCTAGTTAACCCTGCCAGGATATTGTATTATAAAAAGAATCATCAACAGCCCATAAACACATTGCCTCATAGTCCCTAGTATCTAGTAACTCTGCCAGGATATTGTATTATAAAAAGAATCATCAACAGCCCATAAACACATTGCCTCCTAGTACCTAGTATCTAGTTAACCCTGCCAGGATATTGTATTATAAACAAAATCATCAACAGCCCTTAAACACATTGCCTCCTAGTCCCTAGTATCTAGTTAACTCTGCCAGGATATTGTATTATAAAAAGAATCATCAACAGCCCTTAAACACATTACCTCCTAGTCCCTAGTATCTAGTAACTCTGCCAGGATATTGTATTATAAAATAAATCATCAACAGCCCTTAAACACATTACCTCCTAGTCCCTAGTATCTAGTTAACCCTGCCAGGATATTGTATTATAAAACAAATCATCAACAGCCCTTAAACACATTGCCTCCTAGTTCCTAGTATCTAGTTAACCCTGCCAGGATATTGTATTATAAAATAAATCATCAACAGCCCGTAAACACATTACCTCCTAGTCCCTAGTATCTAGTTAACCCTGCCAGGATATTGTATTATAAAAAGAATCATCAACAGCCCATAAACACATTGCCTCCTAGTTCCTAGTATCTAGTTAACCCTGCCAGGATATTGTATTATAAAATAAATCATCAACAGCCCGTAAACACATTGCCTCCTAGTTCCTAGTATCTAGTTAACCCTGCCAGGATATTGTATTATAAAACAAATCATCAACAGCCCGTAAACACATTGCCTCCTAGTTCCTAGTATCTAGTTAACCCTGCCAGGATATTGTATTATAAAACAAATCATCAACAGCCCTTAAACACATTGCCTCCTAGTTCCTAGTATCTAGTTAACTCTGCCAGGATATTCTATTATAAAAAAAAATAAATAAAGTCATAAACAGCCCTCAAAACACATAGATCACCTACTAGTATCTGGTTTACTATGCCAGGATATTGTTAGAAAGACATCACAAGCAGCCCTCAAAACTCCAGCTCACTGCATATTCAGCCATCTACTATCTGGTTGACACTGCCAGCCTACAGGCCCAGGATTTCAGAAACAAAAGTTTATACAGGAAACTACATCACTGCACCAAGATTTAACAAGCATTTTGTTTACCCTGCCAGGAAAGAATTAAATACAGAAATCATCTGGTCGACCCTGCGAGGAAAACAAAATAAATAGTGAAAGTATCTCGTTGACCCTGCCAGGAAAAAAATATAAAAGGTATCTGGTAGACCCTGCCAGGAAAAAAAAAATGATTCCAGACAGTATCTAATTGACCCTGCCAGGAAAAAAATGAGAACTTACCTTAAAGTTTAAACACTAATCTCCAATCGGATCATTGATTTTCTTTGTTCGCTCATCGCTCACCGCTCGTCTCTCATCTCTCCACTCTCCACTCTTTCATTCTCTCTCCTGCAACTAAAGCACAGCAAGGGAATGCGAGAGTAACAGGACTAATCAGCAGCCATGTCACATACTCAAATTACATGACAGACTGCTGACTTTACAGTCCCATCAGCTTCCTATTTCTTGTGGTTAAAACTGCAATGACTTCTAGGCATCAATGATGCTTGCGATCTTCCAAGTCCGGACTGCTTTTAAAAATAGGAACTCAAGCATGCATACGGGCTGCTCAGAGTTCCGCGTAGAATCACATTCGACTTTACACACTAGCTTATAGTTCGAACTGTTACTAGTGTGTAAAGTTTAAATAAACTTTTTTTTTTGGAGAAAGTTGTGGGGCTGCAGCCCAGCAGTTCAATATCACAAGCCGCTCCTGACTGAGTCTGAGCTTATTATAAATTTTGCGTAGAATGAAATGCATCAGTTAAGTGGGAGTAGAGAAAAAAACAACACACAACTGCTTTGTCCACCACTTCCTTTGAAATAGACTAATAAAAGTACACATATGAGTACACAACCATCTAGATACATAGTTGCATATACAACACACCTCACACGCTGGCCTTTTTAGCTATAAAAATTTTACATTTGAATATAACTAACACTTTGGATGCATTTGGACCAGAGCTGGATCAATGTCAAATGAGGCCCTAGGCAGAGTAATAGTTCGGGGCCCCCCCAGAGCAGCCCCTTCTGCAGCAACCCCTTACCCTCCACCCCAACCCCCCTGCAGCAGTCCCCTTCCCAGCCATTCCAATGTTTCATTACTTGGCTGTTCATCCGCAGTTATCATAAACACTGTTTAAACCTATCAGTGTGCTTACTGCTTTCTTATTTACGTCTACAGTGATTACAGATATTGAAATAAAACAGCACAAACACAGATAGCCATTTGCTAAACAAACAATACAGTCTCACAATGAAAACAGAATTTGCATGAGCAGTAAAGTTCTCTGCCTTTGAAACTCATTCATTGAAATGGCATTAAAACCCGCATTCAAAGAAAATGCATCTGGCCAGAGAAGGATTAAGTTTATCTTTGGGGTGTTTTCAAACCATAAGCTTCTTGCACACATTTTTAGGGCCATGCATACATGTATGAGTTCTTTGATTCACCTTCCTGGTTATATTTAATTATATTCCTTGTATAATACAGCACCACTTGTTAGAATGTGTTTCTAATTTGTAGTTTTGAACATTCTTTCAGTAAGCAATGAAACAAAATTTATGAACCAATAATGACAAAACTACCCATTTCAGAAATTTCAACCATAAAAGGCCACACAGACATTTGTCATTACAATCTACCAATATCAGTCAATAAGCACAATCTCTGGAGAAGTAAATGTCATCCAAATAATTCCACATTAAAGAGAATTGTAACTAATGAAGAGGTTGCTACTGGGAAACAAGTATACATTTCAAGCCCTTGAAGAATTAAATTGCATACGTTACATTAAAAAAAATTGGTAAGCTGATAATATTTCAATAGGGAATGTCTGACAAACCAACAAGTTCATAGTTACTGGGCATCTCATACAAAGGAGGGCACACTTATGAGTGCAGAACCCCTTATCCTCCCATAAAATGCACCAAATAATTAGCAGTCAAAA
>NC_056733.1:1110976568-1111119068 GCF_019279795.1 Protopterus annectens
TGACAAACCAGCTGCGATGTTCAAACCTGAAATAGACTAGAAATGTATTCAGTAGTGTTCAAACTTTAATGAGGCCAAGAAGACAAATGTAATTAAAACGATATTACAGTCAATATATTAACCCATTAATACCCATGCGGTGTGGAATGTCACACATCTAGCAGCCTCTACACATCTTGCATTCCAGAACATTTTCTGAAAAATAAACTTAAAAACCTTAAGATAAGCAAATGTAAATATTTTATGAACAATAAAAGCTATTAAAACTGTACAAAAATCAATATTATCCTTAAGAAGTATTTGTTACAATGATAATAATGCATTTATACTTCTTCCATAAATATTATAGTATATTATAGGTTCATAGGTAAGTACTATTAAGTATATTATAATGCACACAAACCCAAAAATTATGTTTTTGCTACACTTCCACAAACAAACTGTCATGTATTGGAAAATGTATATCCTAGATATATTTATTTACTTTATTTATTTATTTGTCTTTGTTTATTTGGAAAGTCCGACTGGGTAATACCCATTTTCAGCGGGGGCCCAGGCAGAAATTCTCCATTTTCTTACATTACATTATTCTAAGTTCCCATTAAACACAGAGTTATTACATTTCTATTTACATCTATACTCATAAAGTAGTTACACTTATACATTCTAAGACTTTACAGAGGTGGAAGTTACTGAAGAGATTTTGTTCAAATATTTTATTCAAACATTTTTGTTAACCAGGTATAAGCTTTCACATGACATCAGAAAAATTCCTTTATGAGTGCATGGTTGAAATACTTACAGAAATGTGAAAACATATGCTTTATTACAAAATGAGCAATACAAATATTTCTCAAGATATACAGCTTACAGTGCAAACATCAAAGATTGTTTTCTTCAACATCTAATGTTTCTCCTGACGTCATGCAGCAGTTTGTAAATCACTTTGTTTTTGAAATATTAAGTACATATGGAAGTATTGCTTGTTTTCATAATTATTAACAAATGATTAGTAATATCAGGTACATTGTGAAACAAATGGATACCGGCAATGGATTTTCCTGTTTCTCACCATGGCATATCACACCATATTCCTCAATAACATATAGGGCTCTCAGTTATAAAAATATGAACATAAATATGAAAATATAAATAACTGACAAATAGGGGTTAAATGGTGGTTAAAGTCAAAAGACACTAGGCAAAATATATCGCTTAGGAATAAATCTTGGGCTAAATGGAGAGCTACCAGATCTATCCTTGAGCAAGGAAAATTTAGAAAGCTGAGAAATATCACAAAAAAGCCAGACTCACAGATAAAAAGAACTACTATTGTAAACTCCAGCAAACTCACCATAACAATCCTCAAAAGTTTTGGTTAGGGATTAATATACTCCTTCACCCTGGCCACTCTAGCACACCAATTCCACAAGGAGCTGATAATAATACTCCCCAGGAAACTGCCAATGCCCTCAATTCCTTCTTTACTGACACCATACAATCCCTAGCCCGTCAACTATCCACAGACAATTCTAGTCTCCCTATCTCCTTACCTGGTACTCTACCAACCTTCCAACTACAACCCATCCCTACTTCTTACATCCAAAAAATAATTCAAAAGCTTAAGCCATGTACTCCCTCTGCAGACCAATTTCCCTCAGAATACCTGAAAAAAGCAGCTGAATCAGTTGCCTACCCTATTTCCATCCTTATCAATAGAACTCTAACTGAGGGAATCATCCCAGACATCTGGAAAATCTCCCACATAATCCCCTTACATAAAGGTGGTAACTCTAATGATTTTTCCAATTACAGGCCCATAGCTCTCTTATCTCCCTTAGCAAAGGTTATGGAAAAATGTATTCACCATCAGCTAATGAACCACTTAACCAAACACAACATTTTAGCTAACTGCCAACATGGTTTTAGACCTTTCATAGTACCACCACAGCTCTCCTTTCGTTCACCAACTCTATCAACCGCAACCATAATAACAATTGCCTCACTTCAGCACTCTTTATTGACCTATCAAAAGCTTTTGATATGGTAAACCACCCCTTACTCATTAAGACCCTTGAATCCCTCTCTCTAGACACCAAGGCTATCTGCTGGTTCAAGTCCTACTTTAGCAACAGGCAACAAGCAGTTCTCTGGGAAAATAAGCTATCTTCCCACCTGCCCGTCTCCCTTGGGGTCCCTCAGGGCTCTATTCTAGGACCTCTTCTCTTCTCTTTGTTCATCAATGACCTCCACTCAGCAATCCCTCAGGCCACCTGCATACAATATGCAGACAATTCTATACTCATCTGCTCTGCCAACTCCACATCTGAACTACATTCCCTAACCCAAAAAGTATTCAGCACAGCAGAGACTTGGTTCTTGAAACTTTGTCTTATTTTGAATGCCAAAAAGACCAAACTCTTACTCTTCACACCTTCCAGTAAGTCCTCAGCCATAAACTTCACAATTAAATCCAACAATGAAACCATTATAGCCCCAGACTCTACCACCAAACTGCTAGGTATCACAATTGATAACAGCCTCACCTTCGATAACCATATTAACAACACCATTAAAACAGTAAATAGAAAGATGGGCTCCTTATATAGAATAAAACCCTTCTTAACTCCAGCATCCCGAACTACAATTGCCCACTCCCATTTAATCTCAACTCTTCTGTATGCTTCACCCATATATACCAACCTAAAAAAAAGTGATCTGGTCAAACTAGCTAACTCCTATAACAATATAGCCAGATTTGCCACTGGAAACCCTTTTAGAACACACCATTGTCAGAACCTACAGCAACTAGACTGGTTAGAATTAAACAACATTTTGATACTATCCCAACTTACCATTGTTCATAAGATATTTTACCAACCTAACAACACCCCTATACTTTCCGACCTTATTACTCCCTATAGGAATCTCAACTCCTTATGATCCTCTAGTAAACTTCTTGCTAGCACAAGCAAGTCAAACAACTTGGCAGGGGACTCCTTGTTTTCCAATACTGCAGGAAAAAACTGGAATTTTCTGCCACCAGATCTAACTTTACAACCCTCCCTGCAGCTCTTTAAACAAAGGCTCAAAAAACATTGTAAAACTCACTGAGTATGTCATTGTTGCAACCCTGACTAATTCCTCTGCTCTCTCTACTGCTATCTCTGTACTGCCTCCTCATACCAATCTTTACTACTTTACCCCCTTCAGAAGTAATATTTATGACTAGTAAATTAAACAACCTATGTTAGTAATGTGATTAAATTAAACTACCTATGTTAGTAATGTAATTAAATTAAACTACCTATGTTAGTATAATTAAATTAAACTACCTATGTTAGTAATGTAATTAAATTAAACTACTTATGTTAGTAATGTAATTAAATTAAACTACCTATGTTAGTAATGTAGTTAAATTAAACTACCTATGTTAGTATAATTAAATTAAACTACCTATGTTAGTAATGTAATTAAATGAAACTACTTATGTTAGTAATGTAATTAAATGAAACTACATATGTTAGTAATGTAATTAAATTAAACTACCTATGTTAGTAATGTAATTAAATTAAACTACCTATGTTAGTATAATTAAATTAAACTACCTATGTTAGTAATGTAATTAAACTACTTATGTTAGTAATGTAATTAAATTAAACTACCTATGTTAGTAATGTAATTAAATTAAACTACTTATGTTAGTAATGTAACTAAATTAAACTACCTATGTTAGTAATGTAATTAAATTAAACTACCTATGTTAGTAATGTAATTCCTCTGAATGTACTGATCTTATCTCCGATATCCTTTCTGCACAGTGACTAGCTTATTCTGTATGACTATAGGACATTAATGTCAGTTTTTCCTCTCATTAATACTCATGACTATGTATTCTTAACATCCTTTCTTTGTATAATTTGTACTTGTTATATTTAAGTGTTATATTATCTCTGTGTTACTACTGGAGCTTTTCTCCCCGGGCCTCCACTGAAAATGGAAATATATCCAGCTGGACTAGCCCGGTTAACAAATGTAAAATAAAATAAATAAATAAATAAATAAAATAAATTTCTCTATTTTAGGACATCCTAGAATTACAGCCTTATTGCCATGTTGTTAATAACTCCTTGCACTTTCTCATAACCAGTTTTTATTAGCTAGTAAGTTACTTAGTTAATGAACCCATGTTCCAAAACGTGGTATGAACTGGAAGTATACAAAAAAGGTGCTATAGGCTTGAATGAGTTAAACTGCTGTACATTTACTGCATCTTTTGAATGAAAGGGTGTAAATGGCGCAGTGAATGTGAGTATTTTAAATACTGATTACGGTGTGTTCATATCCAATTTCATTCTTTTTTGTACTAATTTTTGAATATACTATGATTGTTGCACCTTCAGTCAAACTACAGGTAATTCTAGCTATTCTCTGTGAAACACTCACCATTGGCTCTAATGAAAATAAATGCCCATTAAAGAAACTTAGGGTTTTTATGTAGGGGGGGGGTTGTCCCCACAGCTCATAGTTTATTATGTTTAAGTGCGAGGTTGCCATTGCCTTTGGAAGTGGCAAACTGATTCTCGGAGCTCCATGACCGAAATACGATCCAGCTATGATCAATACTGTATCATTACAAAACGCCGATCACTTATCTCAACATCAAACAGAGAAAATATCTGTAAGTCCTGTTTTTGTAACAGTCTTAGGTTACAAGTTATTATTGCTTGTCATTAAATAAAGCCTTCCTGTCTTCAGTATAATGAAAGCTTTTCTTTCTTCATGATGATGATGATGGCAGTGTCTTTAGGATAATGCAGGATGAAGAGAGCCTTTTGGCTGGAGATTTTAATAAAACAGGCATTAACTGGAGCATCCTGATGGAAACCACATCTAAATGTATAATAGAAACTAACTACTATGTTGCAAAAACTTGACCATCAGTGATTTATCTCTGTCCTTTGGGATTTTATTTTGTTTTGTAAGCTATCAGTTACTTTATTCCCAGAACTGTGCACTTGCGTTCAGGTGGTCTGCATTCTTTTGTCTTTCCATTGTCAAACAGTATCTCTTTTCTGGGTAAATAGTTTGCATGTCTGTAAAGGTATGCAGAGTGATTACTTAGTATGTACCTATGATTCTACCAGCTATTTAATTGTAAGTGACAGTATGTTCCTGAACAAGCTCTTCCCTCAATTAACTATTGATAAGGAAAAACATACCCTTGGAAATTGAAGGGAAATCACCCCACACTGAGGTGGAACTGCATTCATCGGCTCTTCACTAGGAGTCTCGGCATTCAGAGCTGTTTTTTTTCACAGTAAATGTCTCCTTCATAGAAAGTATGTCTGGCTTCTTATAATCAACTCTAGATTTTTTTTTGTATCAATACTTTTGCCCCTTTGATATAAACAGTAAAATTAAATGTGCTAAGAAGCTCAGAGTATTTTTTTAATGTTTTTGTGAACACATTTTGAATTGTGTCACTTCACTTGACGATTAACTGATTAACATAGGTGCATCAGCAATTTCAGATGATTTGTCCTGTAGTTAGTAACATGTTTCCAATAATTTATTACTGGGAAAGTTACAGGGAAAGCCATCAGTTTTCATCAGTTTGTAGTTTCTTTCAGCAGAATTGCCCCCCAAATGTCTAATGAAGATAGTCCAGTTGAATCTTAAGAAGAATAATCTGTGTATGCTTCTGTAAAGAGTGGACTACCTTAAAACTAGAGGACATAATGCCTGCTATCGGTGTTTGAACCTCAGAGGCTTTACAAAAAGTAACTATTCACAAGAATTTATGCAATTGTCTAATAACATTAAAGTGAAGTTAAATGAACAATTCTCTGCATTGTCTTTGATGCAAAGATTTACAAGAGACATGACAGATAGGGTCACAAACAAGTATTGTGCAAACAGAATTCATTTTCAGGAATGTCACCATATGAAGCAGTTCACAGTCATTCAGGCACATATTAGGTTTTGAATAACTGATATACTGAAAAAAGGAGAAAATGTTACAAATAACACTGTGATACTTGATGGCAGGAACAGTGCTTCAGCAGGGTCTATGGCTGACATGAATGACATCACAGCTATGGATGACTGACATGAATGACATCACAGCTATGGATGACTGACATGAGGGACATCACAGCTAACGAATTCTGCTGTGACTGAGTCAATGTGTATGCACGAGCACTGTGCACTGCTGTATCATGCATCTCACACTTGTCCCAGCATAAGAAGGACAGATGAACATCCACCAGATATACCAGTGTGAGCATGAACAGCAAAGTGCCAAGACAGTTTGTTACATACATGTGAAGGAAATGCGTGTGGGGGATTATGAAAGGAAAGAACGGCAAAAAGACTAAAACAGAAAAAGGAATGGGGGGAAGGAAGAAACTACTTTTCTGGAGGGAAAGAGCTCCTTTTATAAATGTACAAAAGAAGGGTAAGTGGGGAAGGTAGTAAGGAATGACTGCAGATAGGATGGTGCAGAACAGCTGGTAACAGGGGCAGACAGAGAAACAGACCACTAATTCAGACAGGGATGGTATACACAGACATTAAACATTGACTCTGATAGCCACTCAGTTTAACCACCACTTCACAAAATCCATCCTGGCTCTATCCAGCCAGCTAACCAATCATAGTCCATCACATACCCAAACCAATCAACCAGGAAAGGCTCCCTCCTTTACTCTATCACCTGTCGCCATGTCTACAATTAAGAAACTCCTTCTAAAACTTAAACCCACCACTCTTACGGCTGATAACTTACCTGCTACCTTCATAAAAATGGCCTCTGACTCTCTATCTCCAACCTAATCAACCGCTCCATACAGGATTTCTATAGTCCCAAACTCTTGAAAATATCTTATATTATTCCTCTTTATAAAGGGGGTAACTCCTATGACTTCTCAAATTACTGACTCATTGACATCTTATGCCCTCTATCTAAAATTCTAGAGAAATGCATCCATTTACAACTCATGAAATTCCTGAACACACATCAGCTCCTCTCTACCATACAACATGGCTTCCACCCTCATCACAGCATAACCACTGCTCTTCTTTCATTCTCTAATCTAGTTAACCTTCACAGGAATGACAACAAATATACATCAGCCATTTTCTTGGACCTCTCAAAGGCATTTGACATGGTCTCTCACTCCAGTCTGCTAGATTCTCTAGCCACACTATCTTTCACCCCATCTACCATAGCCTGGTTAAGAAGTTACCTATCTGACAGGCAACAATTTGTCCAATGGCAAGGAGCACTATCCCCACCCACCACCAACTTCAAACTACCACAGGAGTCCCACAAGGCTCTATAGTGGGCCCACTTCTCTTTTCTATTTTCATAAACAACCTGAATAGCTCTACCCAGCATGGCACACTTATTCAATATGCAGATGATTTAGCCCTGATCTGGACTGCCTCATCTCCCACCAGTCTACAGCAACTTACCCAGGAAACCTTTTAACTCTGTAGAAAAATGGATCTCAGGTATCCAACTAATCCTAAACCTCAATAAGACAAAACTACTACTATTTTCCCCTAACAAATCCAAAGCTCTCCTCTCCTTTTCCATCACCTCTAGAAACGACACTACCATCTCCCCCCCTGACTACACCAAACTTCTTGGTATTGAAATTGACAACAATCTTCACTTTGATATCCACATCTCACAAACCATCAACTTAGTTCACAAATAAATGGGTGCACTATATAGGCACAAAAACTTTCTCTCACACCAAGCAAGAGTCACCCTTGCCCAGAATCACCTTCTGTCCCCACTACTGTACACAGGACTGGCCTTTGGTCAACTGGTGCCCTAGGCAAATGGGCTCCACAGTGCCCCCTCACCACCCAGTGCCCCCATCCTGGTCTATCTACACCATCCAAATTACTGGGAAAGTGCCCCTACTAGAGTGGTGTCCTAGGTGGCCGCCTAGCTGGCCTATGCCTAAGGCCGGCTATGACTGTATCCAGCTAGTTACTGCATATAACATCCTTAAGTACCCTGAAAAAAAATCATCTATATCCATTCTTCTTACCCATTACACTGCAAATCGCCATCTCTGATCTAGTGACAAATCTCTCCTCTGCATCTCCAGGGCAAACAATACTGCAGGCAAAGTGCTCTTTTCCCACACCGTTGCTAAAAACTGGAATTCACTCCCCCATTCTCTGACCACTGCCTCTCGACCTCACAATTCAAAAACTCCCTCAAATCATATCTACTAAACACCTGGTTATGTCCTTGTATCACTTAAGCTTTACTCTCCCATCTCCCCCCTTCTTTTTCCAACTTCCAAGCTACTCACTTTAACCCTCTGCAGTATTAAACCCAGCCAATAACTCTAGCTGTTAATTGCTACTTCTCATAGCGGGTGATTGCTCCTCTTTTTGTCACAATCATTATACACCTGCACATTAAATGGAATTCCGGACTGTTTCTCCTGGAAAATGTCTTTTTCCAATTCATTTTATATATTTTCAGTGTTTGTCTGGCAAAATGTTTAACTCCATGTTGTATTATTTAAATGACCTTTGTATAACACTGTATAAATTTGCTTCTCTTGTTTTTTTTTTTTTTTTTTTTTTTGGTAACAATGTTTCGGAGCTTTTCTCCCCGGGCCTCCGCTGTAAATGGACCTGGTCCAGTTGGAATTTTCTGGTTAACAAATGCAAAATAAAATAAATAAATAAAATAAAGATGGTATACACAAACATTAAACACTGACTCTGACAACGATGGTATACACAGACATTAAACATTGACTCTGAAAGGAATGGTATAGACAAACATTAAACACTGACTCCGACAAGGATGGTATGCACAAACATTAAACATGTACTCTGACAGAGATGGTATACAGAAACATTACAAACTGACTCAGACAGGGATGGTATACACAAGCATTAAACACTGACAGGGATAGTATACATAGATATTAAACACTGACTCTGACAGGGATGGTATACAGAGATGGTATACACAAACATTAAACACTGACTGACAAGGATGGTGTACACAAACACTGACTCTGACAGAGATGGTATACAGAAACATTACAAACTGACTCAGACAGGAATGGTATACACAAACATTAAACTCTGACTGACAGAGATGGTGTACACAAATATTAAACACTGATTAAAGTAGAAAGAATGGATTTAGAAGTTTGGTAAGACATAATTAGCATTTTGCAAGAGTCCTACAACAATAGTATTCAGGAACATTTTTTATTATTTATTTTTTATTAAGTTACCTACTTTCACATCTAACTCCTCTAGTGCACACTGCAGTGTTTAGGATAAACCATTTTTTTTTTTTTGCATCTTACCTTTAAACATCCCTGTGACTAGCACTTGCTTTAAAACCTGCTGGAAAGCACTGGGAAGTCTTAAACTGATACAAGAACTCAACTCTCCTTATTAATAAAGAGAAATTAATCGTAGGCATTAAACGGCCTATAATTGCAAAGTACCTTGCTAAGGTAAGGGAAAACAGCTCTTGTACTTTATAAAAAAAAAAGCACCAAACCAGGCATGTCCAAGGGTCAGCTTCTGGTGATTTCTCCTGTCCATCTGGTGAATCTGGGCATACTGGGGCAATGCAACAATTGCCTCATGTACACAGACAACCCTCTCCTCCTACCACTCAACACTACAACCTGCGAGAGATGCACTTACATAGCCAAACTGGAAGCAAAGCTCTCTCCACCCAAGATTATGCTAGACAGTCAAGAGGAGAAGGTTAACACCCGCACTACACCTCAAGCAACACATAGCCCTTCTAAACCCACACCACCATCAAAGCCCACACATAGCAACACTAAACCCACATATGTGGAGGCCATTAACAGTAACCTGCCCAAGCAAGAAGGACCTCTGAAGCTGAAACGCAAACAAACACCAATCACAACCAAAGTGTCACATAGCTCACAATACCAGTGTGTCACCCAACAACAGCCCCTAGGGCAAGACAACGTACCCAACACTTTAGTCATAGGTGACTCTATAGTCAGGCACACTGATGTCCCACTCACCAGGCTGAATAAGGAGATAATTACAGTCAGCTGAGTGTCAGGTGCCAGGATCTGCCACATAACACATGCACTCAAGTCACTCCACAACAAGTACAAATATGACTCTGTCATTGTCCATGTTGGAGTGAATGACTTGAGACGTACCTCCCTGGACTACAGGAAAAGAGACATGGAAGAGGTGTCGGATCATGTGGCCCAGGCAGGTATGACCCTAGCCCTGAGTAGCATCCTGCCTTCACCCAGAATGATACCACAGTATAAGGACAAAATGATTGACTTCAACAATTGGCTAAGCTTCTGGTGTCATTCAAAGGGGATCCAGTATCTGTCTGCCTGGGACGACATGATCGACAGACCACGATGCTTTGCCATAGATGGTCTGCACCTGTTGCCCCTGGGATTCAGGTTATGGCTAAGCCTCTTGCCACCCCTATAGTGCCTTTTTTAGGCAAAGTTCAAAGGACAAAACTACCACCGTAACAGGTACAAGCATGCAAAATCTGAAGGTAATGCTACTCAATGCTAGAAGTCTAAACCTCAAAATGCACTCTCTTGAGGCACTCCTAAAAATGGAGAACATTGATATCTGTGCAGTAACTTAGACCTGGTTCAAGGCTCCAGAGAGCACCCCTGCAATACCAGGCTACAACTCTTGCCACACTTTTCGGCCACCAAACCAGGACCGAAACACTAAAGGTGGAGTAGTGTCCATATTCACCAAGGATATTCACAACACCAGGCTAGTTGCCCAACACAATGCATCTGAAATTCTCCAGGTGCAACTAACACTAGGTAAGACTGCAATCCAAATTGTAGCTTGCTACAGATCCTCCACCATGCCCCAAGATTCTCACTACACCTTTCTAAACATACTGGAAAATATTAAGATACAACCAAACACCCTAATACTGGGTGATTTCAACTACTCTGCCATTAACTGGGAAAACTACTCGTGTACCAACACCTTTGCCCAGCAGTTCTTGGAATTCATGAATTCTAACGCTCTGGATCAACTAATCTTAGTCCCACCAGGGGCTCCAATATCCTATACCTGGTCATTACCAACATGGGAAATCGATGTTCCACACCTATGTTCATCCCCTCATTGGTTAGGTTTGACCATAAGCAAATCACCCTTGACATCCTCATCCCACCCACTCCCCCCAGTAAGGAAACCTCCGTAAAAAACTTCTCCAAAGTCAGCTTCATGCTACTCAAGTCAGAAATGACAAACCTCATGACACCCATGCAGACGGGAACTGAAAGATTGACTGCTGAATTACACTACGGCACTGTACAAGCACATCCAGTCATGCATGAATCGTGCCATTCCCAATAGAACCAAGACACTCTCCTCCAAAAAAAGGAAGCCAGTCTGGTGGTCCCTTGCCATAAACAAACTTTACAACAAAAGAAAGAAACTGTTGCAGAAAAGAGGAAAATACCAGGATGCAAAAAACTCCCTTGTCAGCCTTAGTAAGAAGCTGAGATCCCTCATAAAATCCTCCAAAGTTAGTTATGAAAATAAAATTGCCAAAGATTCCAAAGACAACCACAAGGCATTCTATAGCTATGTCAAGAATCTAAATGGCAATGCTCAGATCTGCTCTGAGCTAGAATAGAATGGCATTAAATATACTGATCCCAAGGATATTGCCAATATCCTGGCAAATCGATTCAGTGCAAACTTCACCCCCCTTTCACCCCCTAAAGGGCCCATCTCAATAGCGAAAGATTGCCAAATTCCATTAATAATGGTCACACAGGTAAAAAACAAACTCTCCAAAGCTAAGAATACAGCATCCATGGGACCAGACAACATCCCACCCTGTGTACTACATGAACTACAAAATGAACTGGCACATCATCTAAGTGTCATGTTTAATTATAGCCTCACCTCAGGCTTCATGCCCACTGTGTGGCGCACAGCTACAGTTATCCCACTCCACAAGGGGGGATCCACCTTGGATCCCGGGAACTACCACCCCATCAGTCTGATGAGCCTGATCTGCAAGGCCATGGAATGTATTATCATGGAACTTATAAACAAAGACACCGGCAATCTTCAAACACTGGACCCCACACAGTTTGGGTTCGTGAAGGGCCGATCTTGTCTCCTGAACCTGATTGACTTCTTCTAATCAGTCTCCAGAGCCGTGGACAAGGGTATGGTGGTTCACACAGCCTATCTGGACATTGCCAAGGCCTTTGACACCATCGCCCATTCTGGAATCATCGATAAACTTACTAAGCTGGGCATTAATCCCTATGTCACTCAATGGGTTGCCAGCTGGCTTACTGACAGAACCCACACTGTAAAAGTAGCTGACTCCAAATCTGGCTCCAGACAAGTGACAAGTGGAGTACCTCAGGGTTCAGTCCTGGGACTGCTCTTGTTTGGCATCTACTTCTCTGACGTACAGGCCAACACTAAGCGACTCTGGCTAACAAAGTTTCTAGATGACTGCAAACTGGGAGCCATTACTGAATCCTCAAATGATGTGGATATTCTTCAAAAGGGCCTTACAGAAATAGATGCTTGGTGCCAGAGCCATGGGCTCAAGCTCATGCCAAGAAATGTATAGTTATCCCCCTTTGGGAAAAAAACATGTACCAGTGAATTACCACATAGGTGGCAGTACACTAAACATCGAAAGTGTGATAAGAGACTTAGGGACACAGGTGGACAGTGGTCTCACCTTTGATAACCACATCACCACAACAGTCAGGAAATCCTATGTGGCACACCTCATCACTAAGGGCTTTTCTTCCAGAAAAAAGGAGGTCATTGTCCCACTGTACTCATCCCTCATTAGACCCATTGTAGAATACAATGCCCCGTTTGATATGTACCTCTCAAGACATCTGCAACAACTGGAAAGGCCACAGAAATACCTCACTAAAAGAATCACAGGCCTAAAGCAGATGCCTTATGCTGACCATCTAAAAAAACTCCACCTATACTCTGTCACATATCGTCTACTCAGAGGTGATCTCTACTTAACATACAAGGCCATGTCAAACCCAGAGCTGTTGGACATGCTACACTTAAAGAAATCCCAATCCCTCAGAGACACATGCTCCAGGGATCTAAACCTTGTCATCACAATGACCAAAACATGCTGGAGGGATAGGTTCCTGACCCAGAGACTCCCCATACCCTGGAACAGACTGCCCATGCATGTGAAGCAAAGTGCCTATTTGGCCCTCTTCAAAAGGAACCTTGATGATTGGATGGGACATAGGAAATTCACCCCGGGGATCACATCAGTCGCCCTGCTAGACAGGGGTCCAGGGAAGTAAATACTGTGGGAAGAAATAGCCAGGGAATTGTTATGGCTAGACTTGTATAGGCCCTAGGGCTGATAGCCTAGTACCAACCTATGAACCTATGTTCAGCTGTAGCTGAACTATTCAAAAACAACCAAAGACTAAAGCCTTTTGGCCAAATTGATTAAAAATAAATAAATAAAAAATAAAAAAGAACTAGCCACCCAGTGGTGTAAACTTTGGGTCTAGATGATTGTCACTATTGAAGTGACACCTTGACCCCATGTGCAAAAAAGGGAAAAAGAGGTTTTATATATATATATATATATATATATATATATATATATATATATATATATATATATATATCAGTCTGGTCTCACTAGTCTTTTTTGGGCTTATATTGCAAACAAAAGATTTGTAATGACTTGTTGCAGTTAAACAAGCAATGAAAGCCACAGCCAGTATTGATAAAAAAGGTTTGAAACTGAACAAATTTTGGGGGAGGGGATATGTTGAAGAAACCTAACAGAGTGTGTTTTAGATGAATGAACTTTTATCTTTATCTGGGCAAACGCATTTATGCAATCTGAAGTTCTTTCACTGATGACCCAGAGTGCTATTGGGAAAATCTGGCCAAATGTCCAAGAAAGTTCATTGCTCAGGACTACACAAGTATCTTGCAATTTTAAATATCTACCTGAACTGCCACTAGCTAATGTCAATAAGTCATTAGAAGGCTAGAACCTCAGGAGTGCATTGAAGAAGCATGAAGATTTTTATTGCACTTTAAAGATCATGTGCAAATGATCACTTGACCCCCCAAAATATGTTGCTAACTAGATACCATTTATGTTTTTGTAGTTCCTGATATGACAACATTTCTTATTTACTGTTGGCATTTTGGAATAAACTAAGAAAAGAAAAACACTGGAATTTCATAAGGCTGCTATGTCCTTTATGCATGGCAGTAGAATTCCTCTGTGTACATTATTACAATGCACTCTCTGATGGTGCTGCTTAGGGGAATTTTCATTGTAGCAAATAGTGTGCTATGGCCATTATGCTTTTTTATTTTATTTATTTAACATTTGTTTACTTGGAAACTACAAATGGGACAGAGCCCATTTTCAGCAGAGGCCAGGGAGAAATGCTCCAAACCAAAACCCCCTCCACTAGACAGAAATTCCTAGAACTACGCAATAGAGTCAAAACGCTAATAAAACAGGACAAATTCCAATACTACCAGTCTGCCCTAGACTTCTCACAACACAGCCCCAAACAATTCTGGTCCTCCATAAACTCCATCCTCCACCCTCCACCCAGGTAAAGTCAGTACCCCTCCTCCTAACATCCCTCACTCCTCAGAAAATATTGCTACCTCATTCAACACACACTTCACCCAGACCATACTATCACTAGCTAAACAACACAACCCCCCTCCCCTCCAACCCACACCTTCAACTAGTAATCTCCCCACTGCCTTCTCTTTTTCTCCTGTACCTACCTCCAACATAAAAACCTCTTAACTAAACTTAAACCCACCAAATTAGCAGCAGACAACCTCCCAAGTGAATACCTACAAATCACAGCTGATGCTCTGGCCTACCCAGTATCCATCTTGATTAACCGATCTCTGTCAGAAAGTTATGTTCCCACACTGTGGAAAGTATCACATATAATTCCCCTCCACAAAGGCAGACCCTCCACAGAACTAGCCAATTACCACCCCATAGCTATTCTCTCTCCATTCTCCAAAATACTAGAGAGATGCATACACTCTCAGGTCTCAGACTACCTCCTTACTAACAACCTCCTTTCCAGTACTCAGCATGGTTTCCGACCAAACCATAGCACCACCACTGCCTTACTCTCCTTTACTAACACTATCCTTCAGCATAAAAACAATGGCTATCTCTCCTCTGCTACTTTCCTAGACCTATCTAAAGCATTTGACATGGTCCCACACAAACAACTTATCTCTGTCTTCAATAACCTATCCTTCTCACAATCAGTCACCAACTGGTTTCAGCATTACCTGTCTGACCGCCAACAGTCTGTTGTATGGCAGAATGACATATCTCCCCAACTACCTGCCTCCATAGGGGTTCCCCAAGGATCCATCCTTGGACCCCTACTCTTCTCTGTTTACACCAATAATCTAGCCTCTGCCATCAAACATGGCACACTCATACAATACGCAGATGACTCAACCATCATCTGCTCAGCCCAGACCCTACCAAAACTGCAAAAGGTCACACAGGAAGCCTTTTCCTCTGTTGAAACTTGGTTATCCGATGCCCAATTAATACTCAACCCAAACAAAACTAAACTACTCATCTTCCAACCCACCAAACATACTCAAAACAACTCTCACTTTAACATCACAGCAAAAGACAACACCACCATATACCCAACTGAACACACCAAATTGCTAGGAGTGGAAATAGACAATAAACTAAAATTTGACATTCACATATCCATGATCATAAAAAAAGTCCACAAAAAACTAGGAGCGTTATACAGAAATAAGCAATTTCTCACCAAAGCAGCAAAGATTTCAATAGCAAATTCCCACCTTATCTCCACCCTACTTTATGCCTCTCCAATATATACCAACCTAAGGCAATGCGATCTAAACAAGCTAGAGACCTGCTACAACAAAATCGCCAAATTCGCCACAGGGGCATCCTACCACAGTCACCATTGTCTCTCACTTGCTGAACTGGGCTGGCTTGAACTCCCTCACCTCCTTCAGTGGTATCAACTCTCACTCGCCCACAAACTAGTAAACCATCCACTAAATGTCCCATCCCTCCAGAATCTACTCCAACCCTATCGCACCACCAGACCACTAAGATCCAGCAACAAAAATCACGTGCAGATCACTAAAGCCAATAACTCTGCTGGTGAAGCACTATTCTCTTGTGCCATAGCCAAATTATGGAACTCCCTCCCACCCACAATTACCTCCATACCATCATGCACCCACTTCAAAACTTTACTAAAAGTGCACCTAAAAACATGCTGGCTATGCCCTTGCAACTCCCACTCTAATATCACCCACCCCATCCAACCACTACCTTTCTTTCCACTCCACTAACTACCTTGATTATAGCAAGCTCAGATGCTCATAAGCCTAGTACTTATTATACAGCAGGAACTTCTCATTGTAACATTTGTTAATGTCTGTTATGTACTTCGCAGATAAAGATTCTAGTTGTCCACTGATGTAATATGTTCTTCATCGGTAAATATGTTGTAAGTAATTGCTATGTTAAATTGTTAATCGCTATGTAATCCAATGTAACTACTGTCTGTTTATTTTAACTGTGGAGCTTTTCTCCCCGGGCCTCCGCTGAAAATGGACCTACGTCCAGTCGGACACTCCCGGGCAACAAATTTAAATAAATAAAATAAATAAATAAATAAATGTGACCTGCAAAGTCACAGCTGAAGAAGCAGGAATGTCTGATGCTGCATCTTTTGTTTTGAAATAAAAGCTGAAAAAAAAAAAATCACTTCCTGTTTTATAGATTCATAGGTAAGCACTAAGCTAGCTGCCCTTGTGAGCTATTTTAAACCTAGTCAGTTTCCCTTTTTGCGCTCAAAATAACTAGTCTTATTTGGTCATAGATTAGCATTACCCATCTCATGATCAATAACCACATATTACCTCTATTCCGAATAAGTGGGATCATATTATATATCATATCATGCTTTCTGTTTTATCACTTTTCATATGATCTTTAAATGTGATCAGTTTTATGATGATAGTCTGTAAAGTCATGGTAACCACTGTTAAAAAATATAACTGAAATGCGTTACAAGGCAGTAATGTCATGATCATATTCTTCCAGTTAAGCAGGCAAACATGTAACATAAAATGAGGTAAAAGAAAATCCTTCTTTGGTGCTAAAAAGATAAATAAGAGCTAAATGTATAAATAATAGAGTTAAAGAAGAAGAAGATGTTCAAAGAAATTCTGTAATGAAAAGTTATGATCTGAAAGCTTTGAAGGGAAGCTAAGGCTCACACAAAGGAAATGAGACAGCAAGATGAGAGAGCAAGATTGATTATTAGCCAATATGTCATCACTTAAATATTCTAGTAAATGGAAATCTTTTATAATGAATTCTGTTTCAGCATAACATAAACTGCATTGACTTTCACAACTTTTCAGTGCTATTTTGTTTGCAGAATTAAAAAGAAAAGAAAATATTTCATTCAATTTTAGTTTTGATTGATCCTTGTTTATTGAAATATGTTCAGCTGCATTAGTAGTTGCCAAGTAATACAGGAAGACAACCCATCAGCTTTCTGCACCCAATATTTTTTGAGATTGAGACATATAACCCCAATGGTGAGGGATCAGCCTACATGTCACTTATGTTTATTACAAGGCACAAAACCGATCGTCTTCAGTAAAACATCATTCAGATACAGATATAACATCAATGGCATGAAAATTCTTTTAGTAGTAAAATTCATGCAACCCGATTCCTAATGGTATTTGCATACAAAATGAAAAGTGAACCTTTCTGAACTCAATATTCTTAAATGCAAGACAGATGAATCACACCGTGATCTGCTGTCACAGAGATGCCTGAAAATGAAATGGTATCAGATTAAATGACAATATATTGTCCTGACAGAATGTAATAATCGTAGGTCTGACTGACAAGCAGCACATCTTGAAAAATGAAAGACAGAAAGGAAGAAAGAGAGAAACATTTGTAAATTGTCACTGTATGAACAGCTCTGTTGTGTTCTTCTTTTCAAAGGATAGTTACTAAGTGTCTATCAAAACACAGGAAAACAGAGATCGTGCAAAGCTCAGTATGTGATAAAGGCACAAAAGCAAACCAAAGAACTATGAAGAGCAGTGTACGCAGGCAGTACTGATCTGCCATATCCTAAATACAGAGGAAAACACGTTTTGCACACCTGGCTGGATGAGCTATTGTACTACATTTGAAGGATTCTGATGATTGCTTAAACCTCGATACTTTCCTTTAACAATCCATAAACCTAAAACTCTTATACCATCACAGATGCATTTTTGTATGATTCATGGTTAAGACATTCATATACCAAAACCAAAAATTGTAAAAGTTCCCAGACATAAAAAAGATGTAGTCCTGAATCAAGCACACAGTTATTATACCATCACCACATCCAAAATATTATTTTATTAAGCAGATTCAAATATGGCAGTCAGATTCATTTTGCTGCCATAAAGTTTCCAAAGTGCCATTAAATCTAGATTTATATAATAGCATCTTTTGCACGTTCAAAGAATCATAATGTAAAAATATAACCCAGCAGACAATAAGGCTCAAACAAAACAAAATTAGATTTATTTAAAGCTGTAGAACACTTTTCTTTTCCTAAATATATGGCAAACATATGTGGTATAATAAATGTGATACTGATCATTATGTTCTGGATAAAATGGTACCAGAATAATCTCAATCCAGACTTATTTCTAGCATAGTAATTAACAAACACTGAATATTTTCTGCTCCATTAAAACTAAATATAACAGACTTGAGGATGCTAAAATGTCGAGAGAGAGAGAGAGAGAGAGAGAGAAAGAACATTTCTTTTTTTTTTTTTATGTTTATGTCAGCATGTAACGTGTGTCTGAATGGGTACTATATATTGCTCAGTACAGCTGCAAACCACATTACTTTGGACAGACATTTTATTTCTGTCAGACATTCATTATTATTTATTAT
Organism: Protopterus annectens; assembly: GCF_019279795.1. Lineage (NCBI taxonomy): Eukaryota > Metazoa > Chordata > Ceratodontiformes > Protopteridae > Protopterus > Protopterus annectens. Next base: position 1,110,995,647 of record NC_056733.1, read on the forward strand.
TATATACTCATTATTTCTGGGAATAAAGTATCTGTCCAAAGTAATGTGGTTTGCAGCTGTACTGAGCAATATATTGTACCCATTCAAACAATCGTTACATGTTGACATATTCTAAAAATTCACTCACCATTAAATAAAAAATCATCCATCTATAACTGATATAGTAAGCACAAGGACAGCAGCTTTTGAAATGAGCTACAAATTGATACAGTTAACACAAACAGGTTTTGAAATGTGTTACAAACTGATACAGTTAACACAAGGGTAACAGGTTTTGAAATGAGCTACAAATTGATACAGTTAACACAAACAGGTTTTGAAATGTGTTACAAACTGATACAGTTAACACAAGGGTAACAGGTTTTGAAATGTGTTACAAAACTGATTGTTAGAAATAATATTCATTATGTTTTCATGTTTCCTTTGCTATTGAGATACAGTGGTTTATCCCTCCTAAGGACCAGTATGCATGCATTGTGTAAGAATTCTCTAAAGTTCTTTTCCTGGAGATATCTAAATCCAAACTTAGGCCAGCCTTATATCCAGGCACAGTGTACTGCAGTAATGGATTGTGTTACCTAAGCAATATCACTTAATGCTTTATTGATACCTTCTAATCCATTTGCTATTGAAAAATCTGTCAATATGATTGTGAATAAGTCTCTCACAGTCCTTTTTTGTTTGAAAATTCATTTAATCTGATGAAACTTGGATTTAAGGATATGTTCAACTGCTTGTTTGTGGTGATTGGTATAAGACTGTAGAAAGGAAACATTTATAGAAAACATTTTTGCAACAAAGAAAATTCATCAGCCCACCCTCAAAAACTTTACTCTCACTGGTTTAAAAAAAAATCCTGTTGTAAATAAATCAGATTTGTTGGTGAACCCAGTGTCAGATTTATATTTATACAAAAAGCAGCAGTGACCTGTGACAAAGTCATATTGCACTTCCAAACCATGCAGTGGTTAGACACATAATAATACCAGTTATCAATGTTGCATCTCTCTGTTCTGGAGCATTTCTCCCCGGGCCTCCGCTGAAAACAGGATCTGTGGAACCTAGTCGGACTTTCCCGGTCAACAAATGTTAAATAAATAAATAAATAAATCTCTCCTCCAAACAAGCCAGCATTATCCAGATAATAGCATCACATATTGATGTCATGTTACTGTACTAAACCAGAAGGTGCTTATTCACATGACCACTTATCACTGTAGTATCTCTCTTCTAAACCTGCCAGCAGTTATATGGTTATTGACATCCCACATCAATGTTATGTTTCTCTACTAACCAGCCATTGATTATCCACATAACCATACCCCTTACCAATGTTGTTTCTCTGTTCCAAATCAGCCAGCAGTTATCCAGATGACAATAACACATGTCAATGGCATATCACTCCACCAAACCATCTAGTGGTTACCAGATAATAACTCCAGATATCAACGTTGCATCGGACTTCCAGATCAGACAGTGGTTATTTTTATTTTTTATTTTATTTATTTTACATTTGTTGACCAGGATAGTCCAACTGGATGCATGTCCATTTTCAGTGGAAGCCCGGGGAGAAAAGCTCCAAGGGTAACCAGATACAGCATTGCATAATACCAGCATTACATATTACAAACAAACTATTTACAGAGATTACATAAGTAAGCAAGTTAAACAAGTTCCACAGGTTGGAGTTACTCTCTATCCAGATAATAATATGACATACCAATAAATCTGAGGAAACCTTTAGTTGTTATATGAAGTATTTCCTAATGGGACCCCTCTCAGATGTAACAGACCCATAACTGTCAGTCCTCGAGCTATGCAAATGAATGTTCAATTACTGTAGAACTGTAGTGTTTCTTAAAGCTCACTGTAATACCATTATGACATTTTTATAGTGAGACTATATCCCTGTGCACCTCCATAATCTTTGTTCTTGTAAATATAACAACTCTGATGGTCACTGTATCTTGAAGTAGGGTGAATATATAATGCTATGTAGTCCTGTCTCACCTCCATTATTATGTGTGGGTTCGGAGCCGATCCTCGTCTCCAACTCGGCTGCTTAGAAAGCCTGAAAACTTCTGATTGCCTTGTGGCTAATAGGTATCCCATGGCGCATGCATACATTCCCCAGATCTCGTTTGCCGCGTCTTCAGTCAGAAGCTCTTTTGGTTGGCCATGGCTAAGTGATTTAGTGGTGCTGCGGTAGCATTGTCGCCTCACAGTAAGATGTTGGCCTGTTCAATTCTCAGCTAAAGCGTCTTCTGTGTGGAGACATGCGTGAATGGGCGTACCTTCGTTGAAGGTTGAGAGTCAGGGCTGGCAACTCGGTATGTAAAAATCTACTGCCAATCATTAGTGGACTGGAGTTCCGCTGTGATGACCCCTAACCGGGAAAAGCCAAAAGATACAACAACATTATTACTACTTTTTAGGAGATTTTGGCTTCATGTGAAGTGTTATTCTGATTGCTGATAGCTTTATTGTGATACTGATTTGTGTCTATTAACCGGATTTGACTTATTACTGCTTATAAAATTCTTGGGCCTGTTGGTCTTTTGTGTGTGGTCCCGTGAGTGTGTGCTTTTAGACTAGATTGTTTAACTTAGAGGTGCTATTTTGTTTCCCTTTTTCCATTGCACTAGGTTCGTTTAAGTTAGAGAACCTAGTAAAACCACCTTTCATTTTTTGTTGTGAGTGTTAGGGCTAGATCTGTTTAAGTTAGATGATCTAGTTCCTCTCTTGTTGTGTGAGTGTGTTGTTTTTTTTCTCTACTGCCATTATGTCCAAAGAACATAAAGAGCATAAACAGTCAGGGTTTAAAAAGTGTACTAAATGCTCGCAAAAAATGTCCATCACTGATGGACATAGCATCTGTGTGTACTGTTTAGGGGCCATACATCTTCAAGAAACTTGTCTCTTTTGTCATTCCTTTAGCCCTAGAGTGCTCCAGGCATGGAAGAATAAGCTGATCCTAAAAGGCATGTTAAAACCTTCCTTCGAGGTAGACCTAGCCAGTTCTTCCTCCTCTGCTAGGTCACAGTCGTCTAGAAAAGATAAGGGCAGGACCTCTAAAAGGCCTTCCCCAGCCTCAGCTTCTGTCTCTGAACCTCCACAGAAGTTACCAAAATCGGAGCTGGTCTCTGTCTCTTCGGATCAACTGTCTTCGGAGCCGATTGAGATTCTGGACACGGACCTTGCAGAATCGGCACTAAGTGCTTCGGTGCCAATCACTAGCAGTCCTCTTCGGAGCTGGTCTACAGACATTCCACTGGTCTCCCCTACTCTAAAATTGCCTATATTGCAGAGACCGAGGTCTCCCACACTGTCCTCCAAATCCTCCAGGAGCTTATCTGAAGAAGACATTGAGAGAGTGGTGCTCAGACTCCTTAAGTCATTGGCCTTGCCAAAATTTTTATCAGCTCCGACCATTTCTGTCTCGGAGCCGACTCCTGCTACCGATCCTGCTCTTTTTCCTCCTCCAACCCAGATTGGGCCTTTGGAGCTGATGCTGTTGGTACCCACTATAGTGGTGTCCTCAGCTCCAGCACCCCGTGTGGTTGTCTCGGAGCCAAGCTCTGCTCCTACACTATTGGCACCATCTGAAGTGTCTAGGGTCTGAAGCTCTTCGGTCAGGCCCGAGGGGGACACTTGGAACCGAACCTCTTCAGTGTCGAGTCTTCCTCTTGGTGCGGCGGCCCGAGTGAGCTTGGACCCTACTTCATTCTCAGAGCTGATTCCTTTGGAGCCATCGGCACCTATGCTCTCTTTGGTGCCAGGGCATCATTCAGAGCCAGAGGAATCGGTCTTTGTTAGGATGAGGAGCATGTTGGATAGTTCATCCGTACCATGTAGGAGTACTGATGCTATACTCTCTCAAGCGCCAACTATGGTCTTAGCATCCTCTCTCCCCCTGGGTGGTAGATACTCACAGCCTCAGGACCCCCATTTGGGTGGTCCCTGATCTTCTGAGACCTCCCCAGAAGACCCAGCTGAGAAGCCCCCTCAGAAGAGATCATGTAAGAGGAAGCATGTAGACTCCCCTGATGAGTCTGTCACATCTGACACTGACCTCGATGAGTCAGAGGGGTCCCCTAAGTCATCCTCTGAAGATGTCTCCTTTGCAGACATTTTGGAGATTCTCAGGCAGAGAGGCAGCTGGCCCACCATTACCTCATCTGATGAGGAGTCAGTGTACCTGAAGGCTTTTGGGTCTCAACCCTCAGCTTCATGGGTGTCTCCTCCATTTGACGAATTACTGGATCTTGTGAGTCAGAAAGCATGGCAGACTCCTGATACCTTGGAACCGGTCCCCAGGAGGCCGAATAAATTTCTTTCCTCCCCTAAAAACAAAGAGTTTTTATCCAAGGGTTTACATGTTGATGCCATGGTGGTGGCAGCGGCCACTAAGAAGGAGCTAGCAGAGACTTCTTTTTCTATCCATTCACCTAATAAGGAATCCCAAACGATGGATAGGTACGGGAAGCGTATCTTCTCTTCAGCGGCTTTTACACACCGATCGCTGAACTATCTATCACATTTTACGAGACGTCAGAGAGATCTCCTAAAGGAGTTAGGAGATACTCTTCAGGGTACCACTACTAAAGCAGTCCCATCTACAGTGTCGGCTCAGTTGGCTACTCTCACATCTATTGTTAACTCCTCCATGTGGCTGATTTCATACGCAGCTGATGGTGCGAGTAGGACGGTGGGTTCAGGAGTCTCCTTAAGGAGACATTTGGTTAATAAGTTTACTGCTAGAGGGTACAAGGAGAAGGAGGTAAAGGAAATAATTACAACATGCAATAGCCTAAGAACACAGAAAGGCAAACCATTTTTCCATAGGCTATCACATGATAAAGGGAATACTGTAATTACTTGAAGAAAGAATAATAGATTAATTATTCCATACACAAACAGGAATGGACAAGTGAAGCAAATTATAGAAGATAATTGGAAATTGTTATTGATGGATGATAAGATTAGAATGTTTATAGATGACAAGCCAAGTATAGCTTATAAAAACATGAAGTCTTTAAAAAGAATATTGTGTTATGAAAAAGCTGAGAATAAGTTACCGCAATCACAAAGGAAAGGTACTTTTCCCTGCCGCACATGTAACCAATGTAAATACATAATTGACAAAGAAAGTTTTACACATCCTTACACAGGTCAGACATATACATTTAGAGGGTATGCGGATTGTAAGACAAAAGATCTAATTTATGTGGCACAATGTGTAACATGTGACAAGTTCTATATAGGAAAAACGAATAGAACCCTTCGTGAACGGATAAGGGAACACATTTATGCAGTAAACAAGGAAAACGATACTAATGCCTTGGCACGTCACATTATGGAATATGGATCCACTCACAGTTTCAAGTTTGGGGTGCTTGAAACAGTGGCAAGAACAAATAGATTAGGTAATATAAAAAATTACACAGAAGAAATAGAGAATAGGTGGATCCTTAGGCTACAAGCACATAAATTTGGGCTCAATGAAAAAATTACCATAAAACCGCATTTAATGTCCAGGCCACTGAAACATTGATATTGGCATATAATGTGTGTTCTTCTTATATGCTATAAGGTCTTGATTCTTATATAGTAATCAGTCAGATTCCAACTATCAGTTTCCTTCAAGAATCAAATGACACAGCTGTAAAAAGCTTCATTGAGGTCTTAAACGTATGTTTTTTATACACATTCTTTATATATTTTGAACATTGCTTTTTATATTAAATGCATACATTAACGCTTTCGTTTCGGTTTTAAATAAATATGTTTTAAATATGTTTCACTATTTTAATAAATGAAAATGACGTTTAATATAAGATTTTTATAAGACAGATGCACTTGCACTTTAAACTAGCAATGGTTTAATTGATTAAATGAATGTGATAATTGTCTTTATATTTAATGAACAAGCAAATGCTGTAACATAGAGGTCTGAAGAAGCGTCTTTTAGACGTTTAAGTGCTTACCACTGTTCACATCAATAAAGAAACTGCTGTTTTTACAAATCGTTTGATGTTTGTACCAGTTGGACATTTTATTGGCAAGATACATGGCAAGCTACATGTTGCACCTTTGAAATTTTTCTGTTGCTTGAGACATTCCTGGATGCGTCTATGCAATGTTGCTGAACTTTTCAAGTCTACATTCACCAATGCTCCCATGGATGGATCCTCTGTTTTTGGACCCAAGGTGAAAGATACCCTCAACAGGTGTGAGCAGGAAGGAAAGACTCTCTCTGTCATGGGAGTCCATTTTACTGTTCCTTCTAGACCTTACCCTAAAGGTCAGAAGAGCGGCAAAATGTGGTTCAAAAAAATCAGAGAGACCTTTCCAGGACACACAGGGTGATTCCTCCTTCAGAGGCAGGGGAGGAGGACATAATGGTAGATGTCACCCTAGAGGCAGGGGAAGCCCACAAAATCAGGGAGGTCGCGATTCCTTTCGTGACCGTCCCTATCAGCGTTTCTGATGTGGAACCTGACTGTGCATCTCTGGAGCTGGTCGGGGGTCACCTGTCCTTGTACCCAGAAGCCTGGCTAAATCTTACCCGAGACAAGTGGGTACAAGACATTATCATCAGAGGTTACTCTATACCCTTTTCCCTTCCACCACACCCTCCCAAAAGGATCCCAGATGTACCATCCAATCACAGGGATCAAGTGGCTATAGAGATAGAAAAGCTGCTATTAAAAAGAGTCATTCAAAAGTTTCCAACAGACCAGACAGGATTTGGAACATACTCCAGGTTCTTTTTAGTTCCAAAAAGAACAGGGAATTGGAGACACATCCTAGACCTCAGCAGGTTAAACGAGTATATAAAGAAGTCCAAGTTCTGCATGGTCACTCTACAATCCATACTCCCTCTGTTAGGGAGAGACAGCTGGATGTGCTCAATAGATCTCCAGGATGCCTACTACCACATAATGATGGACAAAGCATCAAGGAGCTATCTACACTTCCAGCTGGGAGCCAATCATTACCAGTTTTGGGCGCTGCCCTTTGGTCTCACCACAGCCCCCCCCGGGTGTTCACCAAGTGCATGGCAGTAGTCACAGTTCATTTGAGGCATCAGGGAATCCAAGTCTTTCCATACCTGGACGATTGGCTCCTGACCACCACCACCAGGCATCGCCTAGTTCAATCGAAAGATTCCACAATCAAGCTCTGTTCCCAGTTGGGAATCTCGATAAACTGGGAAAAATCCTCTACTTTGCCCACTCAGTCTATAACTTTTATAGGAACAAACATAGACATGGTCGATATGACAGCCAGACTACCTACAGACAGAATACAGAATCTTGTGCAACAAATTTACAGGATACTTCCCCTTTGAAGAGTCAAAGCGAAGGTGGTGTTGTAGCTTCTCAGAACTATGGTGTTGACCATAACCTTGGTACCTTTAGCAAGACTACATATGAGAATATTCCAATGGCTCCTGTCATCCCAGTGGTCTTTTCAGCAGTTGCCTCTACATCATCAGATTCTGATTACAGATTCTTGCAAACAGGACCTACGCTAATGGATTCAACCAGGTCATCTTACCACAGGGACTCCCTTTGTACCACACCAACCCATTGCCACTGTGACCATGGATGCCTCTCAGATAGGGTGGGGGGCATTATCTTGGCAGGATTGTCCAAGGCACATGGCAAGAGCAGGAGGCCCATCTGCATATCAATGTCCTAGAGATGAGAGCGATGCTTCTAGTGTTGCAAACACTTCACGACTTTCTCCCTCTAGGGATGATAGCTATCCAGAACAACAACATGTCAGTGGTCTGGTATCTAAATAAACAAGGGGGGACAGATCATACCCCTTATGTCGAGAGGACCTGCGAGTTTGGAATTGGGTGATTTCTTCCCAATGCTTTCTCATTGAAACGCACATCCCAGGGACTTCCAACGTGATAGCGGACAAGCTACACAGGGCTATATTGTTACCTCACTTATGGTCCTTGAACCAGAAAATAGTATGATCTTCCACAAGTGGGGACATCCCTGCTGCAACCTCTTTGCCAGCCCCATCAACACCAAATGCAGCACCTTTTTCTCTTATCCCCCCTCCGGGGGAGTCTCCAAGAGATGCACTCATCCACGATTGGCCCCCGGGACTCCTTTATGCTTTTCCTCCTTTTCCACTCATCCCCAAGGTCATACAGAAAGTAATGCTGTTGGGAAGCAAGATGATCCTCATCACTCCTTACTGGCCTCATCAGATTTGGTTCCCTTTTCTCGGGCCTCACCTGTTAGACTACCCATGGACTCTGGACCCAGTGCCAGACCTCCTGATACACGTCAGGTTCTCTTCATCCCAGTCTCCACACTCTCAAACTGACAGCATGGCTGCTCCAGTTCTGTCACTATTCAGGCTTCATGATCTGTCTCCAGCTGTAACTCATATTATTACCTCTTCTCATAAGCTTTCGACTAGAAAATTGTATCACAGTAAATGGAAGAGATTTTGTATATGCGCACACAGCAGAGAAGTTGATCCACATTACAACTCCCATTACTATTGTCCTAGAGTTTCTTTCTGAACTCTTTCACCAAGGTTCAGCGGCTGCTACACTCCGAGTTCAGCTAGCAGCAATATCTAATTTTCATGTGGGGATTAATGATTCCAGTCTTATGTCTCACAAACTGTGCAGATCTTTTCTTAGGGGTTCCATGATGTTAAGACCTCCTGTGCAAGACCCCATTCTTCCTTGGGACCTGAATCTAGTCCTGCCTAGACTTACTCTGCCACCTTTTGAACCAGCCCATAGTTGTCAGTTGAAATTCCTGTCTTGGAAGACTCTTTTTCTGGTAGCAATAACCTCAGCCAGATGAGTTTCTGAATTACAGGCCCTGTCTGTTAAACATTCCACTAATTGGATGTGCACAGGCAACTATGTTTCTATATCCACCGGACCAAAGAATTTAGAAAATCAGAACAGCTGTTTGTTTCTTTTGCTGAGGTGAGAATGGGCTTGCCAGTTTCCAAGGTTACACTATCGAAGTGGATCTCTAGTTGTATTTCCTTTATTTATAGTTCTCAAGGAAAGGAGTTACCCTTTAAAGTTAAAGCACATTCCACCAGGTCCTTTTCTACTTCTGCTGCCTACCAAGCCAGGACACCTATTGATAATATATGTGCAGCAGCAACATGGGCTACCCCTCATACCTTCATTTCCCATTATAAACTGGATTTAACTTCCATGGGTAGGGCCTCATTTGGTTCCACGGTGCTCAGGAGTATTTTCCAGTGAGCCACCCATTCAAGATGCTAGGGACGCTTTCCCACACGTAATAAAGGAGGCGAGATAGGACTACATAACATAAAGAAGTTATGTACTCACCATAACGTTCCATGTATGTAGTCCATCTCGCCAAACATTATTACAAACCCACCCACCTTCCTGGAGGATCTGGATACAGTTTTTCATTTTCTACAGTGGTTTATATCACAAGGGTACTTTTTATTACAGTTTATTCTTCCGGACCTTTGTCCTTTTTCCTGTCTTATCCTGATAGACAAGCAGCAAACAAGATCTGGGGAATGTGCGCATGCACCATGGGATACCTATTAGCCATGAACCAATCAAAAGTTTTCAGGCTTTCTAAGTGGCCAAGTCAGAACCAAGGATCGGCTCCGAACCCACAAGTAATAATGTTCATCGAGATGGACTACATACATGGAACATTATGGTGAGTACATAACTTCTTTTTCCACATATTCACACATTCACTGTCAGAGTTCTAAGGTTGTTGTTGCAGTCATCAAAGTTTGAACAGGAGACCTGTGTAATGATCAATATGCATTAAGATTTGGACCAGCATACCTGACCATTTAAAGACTGGTGTCTGCACCTGCCATTTGGCAACAGACAACTGACCAGATATGCAAAGGAATCTGCATGTCACTATTTTAGTGAGATGCTATCCTGATAACAATAAATACTGACAAACAGTAACTTAAAACACTTAAAAAGGAACCTAGACAAGCTGTAAGACTGTCAGTTTTGATCAGTCAGAGACAAGTGTGAGTTTTTCAGAAGCAAAAATTCATGCTGTGGTGCTGTCAATATATGATTAACAAGAACAGACTATACAAGTTTCACTAAAGACTGTACAAATGCACTAAGGCACTAGGAGGATATATCAAGGAATTAATGAAGTACTGCTACAAATTTGTACGGAGAGTCTTGGTGGCACTACATGCAATGATTGCATTGCTGTAAAATGAGTCTACATGGAAAGGAATGGAGGAGTGTGAAAATGCCTTTAAGGAATTCAAGAAAATTATCATATCAGATGAAGTATTAAATAAAATGAGACGCAGAAGGCTGTAAACTCCAGAATAAGGCCTTTACTCAGTGCAAAAACTGAGTAAAGGCCTTTTTCTGGAGTTTACAGCCTTCTGCGTCTCATTTCATTTAATATTTTTTGTTATTTGGTTTGTTGGAGACGTTTTGTGTGGGTTACTTACAGCAGTTGGTTTTGTTTTTACGTATATCAGATGAAGTGATGACCCACTTTGATCTATCACTGCAAATTAAACTGGCAGGCAATGCTTCACTTTATGGAATTAATGTTGTTTTATCACATAAAGTGTAGAATTGTGCAGAGGGAGAATTATTGCATTTGCTTCACGGTCACTGAACAGAGTTAAAACTAAGAATCCTTTAGTCTAATGGAGAGAGAGAAAATAAATGCAGTCAGTGCCTTTACAGAAAAAAATTGGTTTATGCTGGTCACCAGTTAGTTAGATGATTATCTTGTGTTGACCAGGTAGGTCCCACTAGGCTAGTGTCATCTTTTTTATGGAAGATCTGAGGTGGTATTTCTACTATTAGGGGAAATGTGGAGAGGGCATCTGGGAACTTCTCCTACTCTTTGGTGTACGGGGACGCATTTCAATGCTGTATTTCCTCTCTTCTGGTCAGGCCATGTAGGCAGCTTGGAGAAGCAGGAAGCAGAAAAGTGAACATGGAGAATGAAGTAGGAGTTTTGGAGGTGTTGGATATGGGTGTAGCTGTTAGTCGAACAGCAGAAAACTCAAATGTCTCAAAATTTGAATTGGGTGTTAAGCAGAGCATGGAGAACAGTGAAGCAGTATAAGAAAAAGCAGGACAGCCTGTTCAAAGACAAAAAGAAGCAGTTGAATTAAGCACTATGAATCTGGAGGAATTGTTCCAGCAAAAATTGTTTGCAACAGATTCAGCAGCACAAGAATGTGGTGATACAATCCTCCAGTTGGGGGGGGGGGGTTGCAGGATATATATTTAAAAGATCTAATTGAACAGAGTGAACCTAAAAGTGAAAAGCAGGCATGTGGGGTGAAATAAATGGACAGAATACAAGAGGAGGAAGTACAAGAAGTAAGGACAGGAAAAAATCAACATGTAAAACTCATACATGCAACTGTAAAAGAGGGTGAGAGAAGAAAATAAACAAAAATGGGAGTAAGAAGAAAACATTGTACAAGGATAAGTAGTAAGATGGAAAAAGAAATTGACAGGTATGAAATGTGGGGCATTGTCACCACTGGGTATTGAACCTAGAAAGTAAGAGCACAGTATATGGAAAAATTCTTAGAGGAATATAAAAAATGGAATGAAAATCCTTGGAACTTATATGTGTTGCAAGCATTTAACAGAGAAGCTAAAACAGAATGTATATACAATTCTGTTCAGAAGTTGAAAGAGATATTTTAAGAGACTATTTAAAGACTGTCTGTAGAGAAGGAATGAACATTACTAAGATTTATGATAACAGAGGTTTATGGACTGGGGATGGGAATGCAGAGTTGTATTGCAAATACAAAATAATAAAATAATGCATGTGCATAGTATAATTAATATAGAAGGAAACGTGTTTGTTGAAATACTGGGGTCAACCAAAGACATGCTTTTTTCTGTGGTAAAAATGATCATTTGGTTAATAATTGTGATAAAAGGAAGCATGGGTTGCAAGGGGAGAGAGAAATGGGTGTGAATTAAAAAGAAAAGAAAACATATGTTTAAAAATATAGGAATAGGAGAAAACAAGAAAGGAAAAGGATGAAAAATAAAATATTCTTTATAGAGTAAAAATCTTAAAAATAAAATATTCTTTATAGAGTAAAAATCGTATCTATAAATGTGAATAGCATCAAGAATGTAAAAACAGAAGATTAGTAATATTAGAATGGTATAGGTTATTGCATATGGATGTGATAATATTAATAGATATAAGAAATCTGACAGAAAACATACAAGTAAACAACTTATGGGAAGGAAACATAACATGGAATATAGAAGAGGAAAATGTTCAGGAATAGTAATTCTCTAAAGAAAATATTGAAATATTAGATTTTACATTAGTAATATTAGGAAGAGTGTTAATAGTAGATATAAAATGGAAGAACCAAGTATATAGAATAGTGTTATATGCACATATTATACAAAACAAAAGGAAAATATGTTAAGAAAATTCTTGATTATGTTAGTGTTAATATGCCAGTTATATTAACAGAAAATTGTAACTGTGGTTTAAGACTTATTATAAACATAAAGAAGTTATGTACTCATTCATAACGTTCCATGTATAGTAGATCGCATCTCACGAACATTATTACAAAACATAAAGAAGTTATGTACTCACCTATAACGTTCCATGTATAACAGTCCATCCTACGCCCGGTTATTATTACAAACACATAAAGAAGTTATATGTAATTCCTCACCATAACGTTTCCGTGTAGTCCATCTCTTGATTGTTCTTATAAACACCAAAAGAAGTTATAACACTGCATAACGTTTCCATGGGTAGTCCATCTCTGTACATTATAAGCATAAAAATTATGTACTCTATACTTGTTCACGCCATATGGTAGTCCATCCTCACCCAACATTATTATAAACATAAAGAAGTTACACTACCATAACGCTCCATGTATGTAGTCCATCTGTACCTAACATTATTATACAAACATAAAAGTTATGCTCACCATAACGACTCCATGTATACTAATCCCAGAACATTAAAACATAAAGTTATGTACTCTTCTCTTGGTTCATATAGTCCATCTCTTTGAATGAACATTATTACTAAACATAAAGAAGTATAACTGTACTCACCATAATCGCTCCATGTAACACTTGATCCATCTCCTTGAACATTCTTCTAAACATAAAAGTTATACTCTATAACGTTCCATGTATGTAGTCCATCTCAAGAACATTATTACAAACATAAAAGTTATCTTTTCCTGCTCGCGTTCATGTATATAAATCATCACGAACATTGGCCTGGCATAAAGTTATATATCACCATAACGTTCCATGTATGTAGTCCATCTCACGAACATGTATTATAAACATAAAAGTTATGTATACCTGCGGCTCCATGCTGTATCAGATCCATCTCTTGAACATTGCAAACATAAAGTTATACACTCCTATAACGTTCCATGTATATAAGGTCATCTCACGAACATTATTTGACGCCGAGAAGTTATACTCACCATAACGTTCCATGTATACTCTTAGTCCATCTCACCGGCCATTATTATAAACATAAAATTTATGTGACTCCTTGCCAACAATGTTTCCATGTATGCTAGTCCATCTCCCACCGAACATTATTATAAACATAAAGAAGTTATGCTCACCATAATACCCATGTATGTAGTCCATCTCACGAACATTATTATAAACACAAAAGTTGTACACTCACCATGTAGTTCCATGTGTATACAGTATCTAATGAACTTCTTACCATATAAAGAAGTTATGTACTTCACCTATAACGTTCCCATGTATGTAGTCCATCTCACCGAACATTATTATAAACATGAAAGTTGCTCACATAGTTTCACCATGTATGAATATCTCTTTGAACATTAGCTATAAACGCAAAAGTTATGTACTCTGCATAACGTTCATGTATGTAACGAATCCATCTCACCGAACATTATATATAAACATAAAGAAGTTATGTGTACACTCACCATAACGCTCTCCATGCTTATGTAGTCCATCTCACGAACATTATTAAGCATAAAGAAGTTATGTACTCCTATAGATTTCAGCCTTGTATGATCCATCTCACGAACATTATTATAAACATAAAGAAGTTGGTACCTGTCCACCGCGGCTAACGTTCTATGTATGTAGTCATCTCAATCTCTAACATTATTACATAACATAAAGAAGTTATGTACTCACCCATATAACGTTCCATGTATGTAGTCCATCTCACGAACATTATTATAAACATAAAGAAGTTATAACACTCACCATAACGTTCCATGTATATAGTCCATCTCACGAACATTATTCCCTTATAGGGGTTATGCTCCTATAACACCCCATTCCATGCCGTCCGCCGAACATTATTATATAACATAAAGTTATGTACCTCACCATATAACATTCCATGTATGTAGTCCATCTCACCAACATTATTACATAACATAAAGAGGTTATGTACTCACCATAACATTCCATGTGTATGGTAGTCCATCTCACGTAACATTATTATAAACATAAAGAAGGGTTATGTACTTCTCACCATAACGCCCATGTATACGTAGTCCATCTCACCCGAACATTATTATAAACATAAAGAAGTTAAGCACTGGACCATAACTATTATATGATCCATCCATGATTGTTATTAAACATAAAGTTATGTACTGTCCTGCGCTTCCATGTATGTAGTCCATCTCACCTAAACATTATTATAAACTTATAAAGAAGTTATGTATTTGGAGCCTATAATCGCCTCCATGTATGTAGTCCATCTCGGCTGAACATTATTATAAACATAAAAGAAGTTATGTACTCACATAACTAATAACGCTCCATGTATGTAGTCCATCTCTACCTAACATCATCATTATAAACATAAAGAAGTTATGTGACTCACCATAACGCTCCATGTATGTAGTCCATCTCACCCAACATTATTATAAACTATAAAGCAGCTATGTACCCTCACTCATAACGCTACCATGTATGTAGTCCATCTCGCTGAACATTATTGTAAACATAAAGAAATTATGTACTCACCATAACGTTCCATGTATGTAGTCCATCTCACCAAACATTATTATAAACATAAAGAAGTTATGTACTCACCATAACGTTCCATTGCGGCGTAGTCCATCTAAGGCTGAACATTATTATAAACATAAAGAAGTTATGTACTCACCATAACATTCCATGTATGTAGTCCATCTCGCTGAACATTATTACAAACCTACCCACCTTTCTGGAGTATCTGGATACAGTTTTTCATTTTCTACAGTGGTTTATATCACAAGGGTACTTTTTATTACAGTTTATTCTTCCAGACCTTTGTCCTTTTTCCTGTCTTATCCTGATAGACAAGCAGCAAACAAGATCTGGGGAATGTGCGCATGCACCATGGGATACCTATTAGCCATGAACCAATCAGAAGTTTTCAGGCTTTCTAAGCGGCCAAGTCGGAGCCAAGGATCGGCTCCGAACCCACAAGTAATAATGTTCGTTGAGATGGACTACATACATGGAACATTATGGTGAGTACATAACTTCTTTTTCCACATATTCACACATTCACTGTCAGAGTTCTAAGGTTGTTGTTGCAGTCATCAAAGTTTGAACAGGAGACCTGTGTAATGATCAATATGCATTAAGATTTGGACCAGCATACCTGACCATTTAAAGACTGGTGTCTGCACCTGCCATTTGGCAACAGACAACTGACCAGATATGCAAAGGAATCTGCATGTCACTATTTTAGTGAGATGCTATCCTGATAACAATAAATACTGACAAACAGTAACTTAAAACACTTAAAAGGAACCTAGACAAGCTGTAAGAGTGTCAGTTTTGATCAGTCAGAGACAAGTGTGAGTTTTTCAGAAGCAAAATTCATGCTGTGGTGCTGTCAATATATGATTAACAAGAACAGACTATACAAGTTTCACTAAAGACTGTACAAATGCACTAAGGCACTAGGAGGATATATCAAGGAATTAATGAAGTACTGCTACAAATTTGTACGGAGAGTCTTGGTGGCACTACATGCAATGATTGCATTGCTGTAAAATGAGTCTACATGGAAAGGAATGGAGGAGTGTGAAAATGCCTTTAAGGAATTCAAGAAAATTATCATATCAGATGAAGTATTCAATAAAATGAGATGCAGAAGGCTGTAAACTCCAGAATAAGGCCTTTACTCAGTGCAAAAACTGAGTAAAGGCCTTTTTCTGGAGTTTACAGCCTTCTGCGTCTCATTTTATTTAATATTTTTTGTTATTTGGTTTGTTGGAGATGTTTTGTGTGGGTTACTTACAGCAGTTGGTTTTGTTTTTACATACATCAGATGAAGTGATGACCCACTTTGATATATCACTGCCTATTAAACTGGCAGGCAATGCTTCACTTTATGGAATTAATGTTGTTTTATCACATAAATTGTAGAATTGTGCAGAGGGAGAATTATTGCATTTGCTTCACGGTCACTGAACAGAGTTAAAACTAAGAATCCTTTAGTCTAATGGAGAGAGAAAATAAAGGCAGTCAGTGCCTTTACAGAAAAAAAATGGTTTATGCTGGTCACCAGTTAGTTAGATGATTATCTTGTGTTGACCAGGTAGGTCCCACTAGGCTAGTGTCATCTTTTTTATGGAAGATCTGAGGTGGTATTTCTACTATTAGGGGAAATGTGGAGAGGGCATCTGGGAACTTCTCCTACTCTTTGGTGTACGGGGACGCATTTCAATGCTGTACTTCCTCTCTTCTGGTCAGGCCATGTAGGCAGCTTGGAGATGCAGGAAGCAGAAAAGTGAACACGGAGAATGAAGTAGGAGTTTTGGAGGTGTTGGATATGGGTGTAGCTGTTAGTCGAACAGCAGAAAACTCAAATGTCTCAAAATTTGAATTGGGTGTTAAGCAGAGCATGGAGAACAGTGAAGCAGTATAAGAAAAAGCAGGACAGCCTGTTCAAAGACAAAAAGAAGCAGTTGAATTAAGTACTATGAATCTGGAGGAATTGTTCCAGCAAAAATTGTTTGCAACAGATTCAGCAGCACAAGAATGTGGTGATACAATCCTCCAGTTGGGGGGGGGGGGGGGTTGCAGGATATATATTTAAAAGATCTAATTGAACAGAGTGAACCTAAAAGTGAAAAGGCAGCATTGTGGGGTGAAATAATGGACAGAATACAAGAGGAGGAAGTACAAGAAGTAAGGACAGGAAAAAAGAAATCATACATGCAAACTGTAAAAGAGGGTGAGAGAAGAAAATAAACAAAAATGGGAGTAAGAAGAAAACATTGTACAAGGATAAGTAGTAAGATGGAAAAAGAAATTGACAGGTATGAAATGTGGGACATTGCCACCACTGGGTATTGAACCTAGAGAGTAAGAGCACAGTATATGGAAACATTCTTAGAGGAATATAAAAAACTGGAATGAAAATCCTTGGAACTTATATGTGTTGCAAGCATTTAACACAGACGCTAAAACAGAATGTATATACAATTCTGTTCAGACGTTGAAAGAGATATTTTAAGAGACTATTTAAAGACTGTCTGTAGAGAAGTAATGAACATTACTAAGATTTATGATAACAGAGGTTTATGGACTGGGGATGGGAATGCAGAGTTGTATTCCAAATACAAAATAACAAAATAATGCACGTGCATAGTATAATTAATATAGAAGTAAACGTGTTTGTTGAAATACTGGGGTCAACCAAAGACATGCTTTCTTCTGTGGTAAAAATGATCATTTGGTTAATAATTGTGATAAAAGGAAGCATTTGTGAAGAGGGAGAAGAGAAATGGGTGTGAATTAAAAAGAAAAGAAAACATATGTTTAAAAATATAGGAATAGGAGAAAACAAGAAAGGAAAAGGATGAAAAATAAAATATTCTTTATAGAGTAAAAATCTTAAAAATAAAATATTCTTTATAGAGTAAAAATCTTATCTATAAATGTGAATAGCATCAAGAATGTAAAAACAGAAGATTAGTAATATTAGAATGGTATAGGTTATTGCATATGGATGTGATAATATTAATAGATATAAGAAATCTGACAGAAAAAGAGAGAATACAAGTAAACAACTTATGGGAAGGAAACATAACATGGAATATAGAAGAGGGAAAATGTTCAGGAATAGTAATTCTACGTAAAGAAAATATTGAAATATTAGATTTTACATTAGTAATATTAGGAAGAGTGTTAATAGTAGATATAAAATGGAAGAACCAAGTATATAGAATTGTGGCATTATATGCACATATTATACAAAAACAAAAGGAAAATATGTTAAGGAAAATTCTTGATTATGTTAGTGTTAATATGCCAGTTATATTAACAGAAAATTGTAACTGTGGTTTAAGACATAGGAGCTAAGGAAGAACAGATGCTAAAGTTGTTTTCAGAAATAATTAAAAGTGGTAAAATGTATTTATAGAATAATAAGCAGTAAACATATGAAAGAGGTAATTTGAGGACAGAAATTGACAATTTTATATTATCAGACAGTCTAAAAATATTACATAAAGGAATAAAAATTACAGTTTTTTGGAACATTTTGGAAGAAGTATTAAAAGAATAAATGAAGCAGAACTAAATGAAAATATAAGAAGAAAACTTTTACAACTAAGGTCAGATCATATAAATAAGAATTTATTTTACAAAGTCTGGACAAGTTGGTAGATAGCTTAAAAATAAAAATATAGCAAGAGGTTTTGGAATGACAAAGGATAAAAATAAAACAAGATGGATACAACTGCAATGGTATCAGTGATCAAAATTTTAAAGATATAATAAGTAACATAGAGGAGATTATAAAGAAAGAAAAAATATATAAAATAAAGAAAAAAAAGATTAAGAAGCTGTTGTTTAAACAAAGATATTTCTTATAAGGGAAAAAAGAAGAAGTAGTACCTTATCTAAGTAAGACAGTAAAAAGGAATAATAGAAGAATAAGAGAATTAAGAAATTAAGATGGAAATATAGTGAAAACACAAAAAGAAATAATGCAAGTAATAAGAAATTTTATTATACAAACGTTTGTTAAAAACTGAAAACAAAAGAAATGTGATTAGTTAAAGAAGATAAGGAATGCATGGAAAAAAAGAATTACTAAAAAAATGTTAAATAAAATCTAGAAGCTTCTGCTGGAATAGATGGAATTGAATATTTGATGTATAAGAATATGATGAATGGCAAAAAAACATATCTACTGGAGGTTTTCAATGAATGGTTACAAAAAGGTATAGAAGATAAATATATATATATATATATATATATATATATATATATATATATATATATATATATATATATATATAGGTGCCCAGAAGTTTATATGGAAGAAGGTAGACAATGCAGATATAAAGAACTGGAGACCTATTGTGTTAAACAATGTAGACTATAAGATATTTATGAAGATAACATGAAATAGAATAGAAGACAACGTACATAAATTATTGAATGAAATCATTTTCAATGTGAAAGGAAAAGGAGGGCAAGAACTGCTAATAATTATAAGAGAACAGTAGAGGATGTGACAACAGGAAAAGCAGAAGCTAAAGTGTTAGTAGGAGACAGAAACACATTTGATAAAATACAGCATGCAGTACTATGGGAAATGTTAGAAGAATATAATTTAAAATCAGTGTATAATAAAAATAAAGTAAGGCTGATAGTGAATGGAGGGCTATATGATATCAGCAAAAAGTAAATACATCAAATACCTCTTCATTGACACATTTTCAGAGAAAACGAAACTCTGCAAATGATTCTTACATCAAAAATTTTCCCGCTGTAAGTAACCAGTGGGCCAATGTAATGATCACATAAAAACAGAAAAAATTAAAACCCACCCTAGTGGGGACCGGGCCCCCACACCCTCCAATGTGGGGGGCTGTGCCGCCACACCCCCTAACTAAATATACAAACTCTGAGATTACACTACAGTTAGGAAAAGGGAAGATGACCCACTGGTTACTTACTGTGGGAGACATTTCGATGCAGCAATAATTCGTGGAGTTTTGCTTTCACTGAAAGCGGGTCAATGAAGAGGTATTCTATTTACTTTTCACTGATATAATATAGACCCATAAATGTTTGGTTAAGTAAAAAAATAGATATAAAAAGTGGCATAAAACAAGGGTGCCCAACAAGTAGTATATTGTTTTCTTTAATAATGAATGTAATTGTAAATGAAGTAATTTTGACATTAAAGGAAGCAGGATATTGTATAAATGAAAGAATACAGATCCCACCAATGTTTTATTTTGCAGGTGTAAAAAGTAAAGGATTTGAACATTAAGGTATAATAGAAGGTATTCAATTTAATAAGGAAGAAATAGAAATTTTAGGAATAAAGTTTGGTAGTGAACAACAAATGTTAGTACAATGGAAGAATATGTTAAATAAAATAAGGCATCTTTATTTTGGTGAACATTCAAGCTTACATACAAAAAGAAGGCATGTTAACTGAATGTAGTAATATTAGGAAAAGTAGCTTATTTGGCAATTGTTCTTTTGATGCCAATTGAATTTGAAAGGGAATTACTATCAGTATGGTTTTCCTTTATATGGGGTCTGAGATTAAACCCAATTAAAGGAGGAATTTTTTATGTTTCAAGAAAAGAAGAAGGATTGGGTTTAATAAACCTGATTGTATGTTTAGTATCATTGAAGTTGTTTAAAGTATTAGCTTGGATGAAAGAAAAAAACAAGATTGGTAGTAGATATAATAAAAGAAAAATATAGAGAAACTTAACTCTCTTAAAAGAAAGAAAGGTATAAGGAATTTAGAAATGAACATTTATCAAGAGAAAATATTTCTATGTGAAATTGAGATAAACAATGTAGCAATGTAAAAAAGAATGATATAAAACCATAATGAATAAGTTATTATATTTTCCATGGAAGTATTTAGAAGAAAGAAAAATAAAAGCAGTAAAAGCAAGAATGAATAGATGTGAGAATTTGGGAAATATATTGAATGTGCAGATTTTTATGGAGATTATCCATAAATATGGTTCCAGTAAAGATGACTATGCTATATAAGAAGCTAGAAGAAAGAATTTGTATATATTGTAGAGAGGTGGAAACAATAGAACATGTATTTATGAAATGTGATAGAGTAAATCAATTAATGGGAAAAATATATGAAAAAGAAAGTTGAAAGGGATTGAAAAGTGTAAATATGGATATGATAGAATATGGGTATTATGAAAATGTAAAACAAAAAGATGTGAAAAATGTGATGAAAAGTTATTTTGTATAATATGGATTATTTGGCATGAGAGGTTAAATGAAACAGGATTTAACGGAAAATGGTCTTTGTCAGAAATTTTGAAAAAGAAATAAGATTTTGGTTATATAAAAAAGCATGGGAGATTGAAAATGTAAAAATATAGAGACAGATATGTAAAGTAATTGTATATAATTGTAAATAATGTATATAGAATATATAAAATGTATATTATGAATTTTAAAGAAAGAACCCCTACTCTTTCTGAGCACTATGTGGTACGATACGGCAAACATCTAATGCTTGAAAAATTCCATTGTGGAGGAAAGAGTAATCATTGTTGCTGGAGGGCCCTCTTAGACACAGAATCAGAAAGAAATTAAATCCTAGTTACAAATTTGGAGGGTGGAGGTCAGGATACAGAGGTATTGGGGAATTTAATGAAGGAAGGAGACCCAGATGAAGGAGAGAAGTTGAGTTGGAGTGCTGTGATGTATTGAGTCTTACATTAACAGTCAGATAATGAAGCTGGTAACATGGCAGATAAGCCAATTAAAGTTTTTGAAAGTACAGAGGCATGTTTGGTTAATGGGGTAATCATTTTTAAGAACATGTCTCTGTAACTGGGTGCTGTGGGTCACATAGATGAAGAAAAACATATACAAGTGTTGTAAGTCAAGGAAAAAGAAGCACTGCATCTAGTGAAGAGAGGTGCTTAATAGGAGCAGAAGGGCAGCAGCTCCAAAACAATGCCAGTGGTAAGAATAAGACGTAAAATAAGTGCCACTACAGACAGCTATGATGCTATGGACAGTATTACATTTATTTATATTTTATTTTATTTTGCATTTGTTTACCAGGATAGTCTGACTGAACATCAAAAGATCCTTGTGGGGGGATCTGTTGTAGAAGGAAGTAGTAGCTCACAAAAAAAAACAAAAAAACAAACTGATAGGCCAAAAAGAGCCATAAATACAATAGAGTGAACTATTGAGGATAAGAAAGAAATTATGTATTGCTACTATTATGCAAGAAGCTCATAATTTCCAGGCAAAAGATGTACAGCAAGATTAAGAGAGAAATTAGAGGAAAGAAAAATACTTCCAGAAGAAAAACTGTCAGAAGCTTCAAATAAAAACTTGTATTCATTAGTACACCAGATTAATGGAAAACATTATATAGATCAAGAAACCTTGGGCCATTTGGAAAAAGAAACAACTGAGGATGTTCAAAAATATAAAGAACAAACTCTAGAGATTTTTGAAAGGTTTTAAAAAGAAATACAGACATGGGAATGAAAGAGAGATCTGATATGGTACAATATTAATGCAAAGGATAAAGCCAAATTAATCAATACAAAAAATGTGGCCCCAAAGATATTCAAAGATAAATACAGGCAAAGGTATCCAGATATGGAAAAATGTACAATACAAAAATAAGATCACAAAGACAGAATGCAGAACAGGAGATTAGTAATGTAGAAGTTAAAAAACAGAAATTGAAGTCATTGAATACCTGCAAAGTTAAGGATTTAGCATAGAAAGTCTTACACATGTTATATCAAAGCATGATGGAAAAATGAGTTCCCCAAGTAAGGAGAAACAGGAGGAAGAGGAGACATCTGAAGAAGAAATATGGACATGGGAAAGAAAAATAAATTTAATATGCTGCAATATTTATTAAAAGGAGAAAGCAAAACTGATCAATACAAAAAGAGCAGCACTAAAGATATTTGAAGAGAAATACAGGCAAAAGCATCTGATATAGAAAATTTTATGGGTCTGTATTAGTTCGTCGCAATGTAATTGCAGCGAACACCAGATCGTTGACCTTCATTCAGAGAAAATCCTTTCAGCAATTCGCTGAATTTACTGAAGGCAAGTAAATACTTGCCCTACAACACAACAGACCGACAGCTATGCAAATCAAACAGCCATTCGGGGTGGCTTCACCACCATACCACCGATGTGGGCGGTTGCACCCCCATACCCCAAACTATATATACCAACTTCGAGATTGCACTACAGTGGAAAAAAGGGCAAAGTTGTGCTGTAAATTTTCATTGAATGAGGGTCGACTAGTTGGTGTTCACTGCTATTCCATTGCAACAAACTGATATAGACCCAAATTTTACAATACAAAAAAATAATAAATCACAGAAAAGTAGAAAAGAGGATTAGTAATGGAGAAGTTAAAGAAATAGAAACTGAGGTTATGGATTACCTGAGAAGTGAAATGATTTAGTGTAGAAAATCTAACTGATAACATCACAGCAGGCTAGAGCAGTGAATTCCCAAATTAAGGAGAGATCAGTGGAGCAGAAAACATCTGATCAGTTGCCATATGAAGAGACTTTGCAGCCTCCCATAGGAAACCAGTACAAAAGTTCAGTTGGAGGTGTACAACAAGGTATGGAACAGGAAACTGTGGCAACTGTAATGCAGTTAATGTTGTGGAGTAATAGGCCAATGAGTTCCCATATGAAAGAGCAACAGATGACACAGGATGAAATTGAAGAGAATGTAGCATAGGCAGGGTCAGTGCTAGCATTTTGGGGGACCCCTAGCAAGTTTTAAGTTGGGGGCCCTATCCAGGAGAATATAAAGTGTGATGATGTTGCCATCATGCCCCCTTTCCTGTCAAGCTAATCCAGGACCATTTATAGGAAAACTCCACCTTCTCCTACAGTTTAACTCAACTCATATGTTGCTTTTCCCCCTACAGTATATTTGCTGTACTGTGTATTTACCTGAAACCTGCTTGTACTTTATAAAACTTTTATTTCCTCACTGTGCTATCAAAGGAAGATGAAAGACCACCCACTTTCTTTAAGTTTAATTTCTCACATAAGTTGCAGAAGAATTTGTCTACACCTGCATGACATACCACAGATGGAGATAATTTTGTAGTCAGAGCTCAGGCTGCTATAAACAAGACAGAGAGATGTGAAACTGTTTTTCTTTGTCTTTTGCAGAGAGAAAGAGAACTTAAACTGATTCACAGCTGCTTCCAATGTAGTTATGCCTTTCATAGCAAAACAGAGCAATTAGATCAGTCAGTGGTTCAAAGCAGTTGTTATCTCTTTTGATGAATTTACATAAGCAGCAGCACAGTATTGAAATGCTAAGCTTTAAAGTTTAAATGTTTGTTGTTTATACTGCTTTACATTTTAAGATGACTTAAATTTAGTATCAAAAATGTCTATGACATTTCGAGAAAAGTCAGAAAATATTTTTCATGTAATTCTTGTAAAGTATCAGCACATTTAACAAAGTGTGGGGGGAGGTACTGTCAATTCATCTTCGACTACAAACAGATACTTTGAACAAAGGCCTGCAATTTACCAACTCTTTTGGTTGCAGCTGTGCAATTCCTTAGAATACTGTAAAACAAGTCCTGAGACACACACAAATGAGGGCCGTTCAAGAAATAAAAGAAGCAATCCTGTTACAGACAGCATATAAGATGACTGACACTATCCCATTATATGCCAATGGAATAGGAATATATCATTACTTCCTTATGTCTAGCATGACTCATATAAAGCAGACTTGAAATGGATTATGGGAAAGAGAAAAGCTTGAAGAAAAATAAGATCAAGTTGATATGTTAAGCCCCACTGACAGCCATTTTGCAGAAATCATTAAAATTCTATAAGAAGATCCACGGTGGTGCAGTGGTAGCATTGTTGCCTCACAGCAAGAGGTTCTCCCATTCGATTCTCGGCTGTAGTGCGGGGAGTGCCTTCTGTGTGGAGTCTGCATGTCCTCCCTGTGGTCGAGTGGCATTCCGAAAGACATGCGTGAATGGGCGTGCCTTTGTTGAAGGTTGGGCGTTGAGCTGGCAACTCGGCACTGTAAAAATCTACTGCCAATCATAAGCGGACCAGAGTTCTGCTGTGGCAACCCCTAACCGGGAAAAGCCGAAAGGCAAACTACAACAACATTACAATTCTATAAGAAGCAGTCAGAGTGATTTTGAGATGTTAAAAAAACTCAGAAACCAGAAATAGAGTGAAAAATAGATTTTTTTGTTCTATGGCAGAATTTTCCTTTAATCATCAGTGTATAGTGTTACTACATTCAGACCATTGGAAGTACCAAGGTACGTACACGGTCTGGCATTTAGTACCAATGCTACATTATGACAAGCCCCTGTACAACAGCAAGGTAGCCACTCACAGAGGTACATGCACACACTGTCTGGAATTTAGTAGCAATGTTGCTACATTACAACAAGTGCCTGTATCACATCAAGGTAGCCAGTCCCACAGAGGTACACAAAGACAGCCATACTGGCTCCCGCACACAGGACATAGACAAAAGACAAAGACGGCACTACCACAAGACTGAATATAGACATCCACACAGAGTCCCTCACACAGGACAGTGACAGATAAGATAGACAGCTACACAGATTCTCGCACACAGGACAGACACCCATGCATGATGAAGACACCACTATAGCAAGACTGATCATCAACACCCACACAGATTCCCATGGAAGATAAAGACAACATTAAAGCAAGACTGAACAGACATCCACATAGACTCCCTCACACAGTACAGAGACACACAAGACAGACAGCTACACCAACTCTTGCACATAGGACACACACACACACACACACACACACACACACACACACACACACACACACACACACACACACACATAAAGACAGCACTACAGCAAGACTGAACATTAACACCCATACAGACTTGAACATACAGGACAGACACCAACACAAGATAAAGACAGCAGTATAGCAAGACTGAACAGACACACAGACTCTTTCACACAGGATGGAGAAACACAAGACCAGGTCAAAACTAGAGCAAGACTGAAGAGAGACCCCAAGAAGATGAAGGCAACACTACTGTAGCACAGTACTGAGACACCCACACAGACTCCCAAACAAGAAGATGACAGTACTATAGTAAGACTGAAATATACAAGCTTTTGATACATTAACCCCATCACACGAGAGAAAGGCAGCTTCTGACATGCATAACAGTCATACTGCAGAAGCACACAAGACAGCCAGGGACAGACATAGAAAAGACTACAGACAGATAAGATGTGTGGGTGTGTGGAGAGGGTTGCTGTGAATATTAAAGAGGAGTGGATCCCCTAGAAGGAACAGGTTAAAATAAATAATGCAGTTTGGCTATCAAAATGAGTGGAATGCTAATGCAGGACAAGAAAAAGCATGGAAAGAACGTAAAAAGTATAAAACATCACAATATCTCAAACTTCAGAATGCTTCACAACCATAATAGAAAAAAATGAATGATGACAAAAACTATACTATAACAACTTTACGAGCAGTAGTAAACACAGCCCTAAAAAATTCTGGTCAGCTAATAAAGAAATCTTACATTCCAGCCAAATATTAAACCCAGCCTCTCTCCTAGTAACTCAGCACTCAAAACTGCAATAGAATTCAACTCTTATTTCATAGATAGTATAGTGTCCCTAACCAAGGATTTCCCAACATCTAATCCCAACCCTGCCCAGCAGCCACACAGCACCACATCCACTTTTACCTTCAAACCTGTGCCTGCATCCTATATAAAACTACTCTTTTAAAATCAAGCCATGCTGTACCTCAGCTAATGACTTTTCCAGTGAGTACCTTAACATACCAGCCAATAGCATTGCTTGTCCTGTCTCAATCCTTATAAATAGGTCACTCCAGGAATCCCACATTTCCACTCTCGAGAGTAAGTCGTACATTATCCCTATATACAAAGGAGGAAGATATGCAGATAAATATAAAGAAAAAGTAGAAAATCAGCAATTTATTGATGACCCAAAAACGTTTTAAAGAGAATTGGGAAACAAGGCAAAAGGAATTGAAACACCTTCAAAAAAAAAGAAGAAATAGATATATTTTGGAGAAATATCTATGAAGATCTTGTGGAGCATAACAAAAATGATAAATGAACAGAAGAAGTAAAAGAAAGATTAAAACGTTTAAATGTACAGGATATGAAATGGGATGAAGCAACGACCAGAAAGATTGAGACATAGTTAAGAAAAGCTCCTAATTGTAAAAACCCTGGCTCAGATACAGTACCTAACATTTGGTTAAAAGTATTAACATGTTTACATGAAGATTTAGCCATGAGTAAAAACTATTTATATGTACACCCTGAACAGACACCAGCCTGGTTAACAACAGGAAAAAACAATACTTTTGCTTAAAAGTGAACCTGCAAGCTACCCTAAAAACTATAGACCAATATCTTGCCTTCTGACGATGTATAAACTATTCATGGGAATTGATGCTGACAGAGGTTATAGTCATTTAGAAGAAAACTTACTCATGGCAAAATAATAAAAGGGTAATAAACGAAAGTCATATAGAACAAAGGCTCACTCGTTGTTAAAGTCATAATGGAGAATGTTAAAAGGAGAAGAACCTAAGTATGACATGGATAGCCTGTTAAAAAGTATTTGACAGTATCCCACATCCATGGATAAAAGAGTGCTTAAAAATGTATAGGATACACCCAACAATGATCGATTACATTATATCAACCATGAGACAGTGGCAAACCACTTTGCAGTTAAGCCATGATAAAGTATGAATTATTATTCCAGGGATAAAAATTCAAAGGGGACTATTACAGGGTGACTCTCTGTCACCACTGTTATTTTGTCTTGCCATTAACCCATTAAGTTGTCTACTTAACAGATTAGGTCATGACAATCTGGCTCTCAGAAAACAACAAAGTGTAAAGACTTCTCATCTTTTTTGTTTTGTAGACAATTTAAAACTGTATAGTTCATCAGATGATGAACTGAAATCAAAACTGCAAGTGGTCAATGCTTTTTCAGATTTTTTCTCAATATACCTCCTACTAATCTCTCCCGAATGCTAATATGTATACCAATATAAAGTTCTTCTAAGTCTACCTAATATAACTCAGTTTCTATGCTCATAGCATTCCTCACAGTAATTTCTCTAGCCTTCACTTCTAACATACCTGTAATTGTACCAAATACTGCTCAAACTATTATATGTACCTTGGTTTTGTTTTCTCTGTATTACCTATTGTTTTATATTATTGTGTTTGTATTGCTTATTAGGTCTATGCTTCATGTTTATACAAACTGTTCTGAACATTATGTACTATTATACTAACTGCCTTTGTGGAGTTTTTCTCCCCGGGCCACCACTGAAAATGGATTCTTCTTGGCTCAATGGACTTTACCGGTAAACAAATGCCAATAAATTAATAAATGTTATTTGGCCTTGATAAATGTGCAAAAGCAACCTTTAAAGCAGGAAATCTGCAGCATCAAAAAACATCAGTTCAAAGGTTCATAGGTAGGTACTAGGCTATTGGTCCAAGGGCCTACGTAAGCCTAGCCAACAAGGTTCCCTGGTTTACACCACCCAAGAAAGTTATTTTCCTGTGCCACTGTCGAACAGAGACATAGAAGTGATCCCCGGGGTGTATTTCCTATTTCCCATCCACTCATCAAGATTTTTCTTGAAGAGTGCTAATGAAGAACTTTGCTAGCCTGTTTCAGAGTATGGGAAGTCTCTGGGACAGGAATCTATCCCTCCAGCATGTCCTGTTTATTGTGGTGTCAAGCTTAAGGTCCCTAGAGCGTGTAGCATGGAGGGACTGGGATTTCTTTAGGTGTAGCATGTCCAACAGCTCTGGGTTTGACATAGCTTTATATGTTAGGCAGAGATCACCTCAGAGTAAGAGATATGCTACAGAGTAAAGCTGGAGTTTTTTGAGATGGTCAGTGTAGGGCATTTGTTTGAGGCCAGTAATCCTCTTTGTGAGGTACTTCTGTGGCCTTTCCAGCTGCTGCAGATGTCTTGTGAGGTACATTCCAAAAGGGGCATTGCACTCTATAATTGGTCTAATGAGTGTCGAGTAGAGGGGAACAATGACCTCTTTTTTCCTGGATGAGAACCCTTTTATGACGAGGTGTGCCACATAGAAGGACTTCCTGACTACTGTGGCGATGTGACTATCAAAGGAGAGACTACTATCCACCTGGGTGCCAAGGTCTCTTATCACACATTCGGTGTTAAGTAGATTGCTGCCTATGTGGTAGTTCATGGGTACAGAGTTTTTACCAAAGAGGATGACACTGCACTTTTTGGCATTGAGCTTGAGGCCATGGCTCTGACACCAGGCATCTGTCTCAGCGAGGCCCTTCTGTTGGATGTCCACATCATTTGGGGACTTGACTATGGCTCCTAGTTTGCAGTCCTCTGCAAACTTCGTTAGCCAGAGGCCTTCTGTGTTAGCCTGTACTTCAGAGAAGTAGACACCAAACAGGAGAGGTCCCAGGACTGAACCCTGTGGTACTTCACTTGTCACTGGTTTGAGGTAAGATTTGGAGTCTGCAACTTTTACAGTGTGGGTTCTGTTAGTGAGCCAGTTGGCAACCCATCTTGTGATGTAGGGATTTATACCTAGTTTAGTGAGTTTAGCTATAATTCCAGAATGGGGGATGGTGTCAAAAGCCTTGGCGAGGTTAAGATAGGCTGTGTGAACCATCTTAACCTCATCTACGGCTTTGGTGACTGCCTCAAAGAAGTCAATCATGTTCAGGAGGCATGATCAGCCTTTCACAAACCCGAACTGGGTGGGATCCAGAGTTTGGAGGTTACCAATGTCTTTGTTTACGAGTTCCATGATGATACGTTCCATGGCCTTGCAGACCAGGCTCATCAGGCTAATAGGGCTATAGTTCCTGGGATCATTGGTGGCTCCCTCTTTGCGGAGTGGGGTAGCTGTTGCTGTGTGCCATTTAGTGGGCACAAAGCCTGATACGAGGCTATTATTGAACATGATGCTTAGGTGGGGAGCCAGTTCATTCTGAAGTTCATGTAAAAAGCAGCCTGGGATGTTGTCCGGTCCCATGAATGCTGTGTTTTTGGCTTTTGAGAGTGCAGCTTTTACCTGCGTAGTTGTGATTACAGGGACTCTGCATTCTTCCTTTATAGATATGGGCCCTTTAGGGGGTGAGGGGGGGTAAAGTTAGCACTGAACCTATCTGCCAGGATGTTGGCAATATCAGTTGGTTTTGTAGTTTTTGTGCCGTTGTGCTGTAACTCAGAGCAGATCTGGGTGCTGCCATTGAGATTCTTGACATAGCTATAGAATGCTTTGTGGTTGTCCTTAGAATTAGTGGTGATTTTGTTTTCATAGCTAGGTTTGGAGGATCTTATAATGGATCTCAGCTTCTCACTAAGGCTGACCAGGGAGCTCCTACACTCATGGGATTTTACTCTCTTTTGCAACAGTTTCTTTCTTCTGTTGTACAGTTTGTTTATGGCAGTGGACCACCAGATTGGCTTGCTTTTTTTTCGAGGATAGCGTCTTGGTTCTGTTTGGGATAGCACGATCCATGCACTTGTGTAAGTGCTTATAGAAAGAAAATGAAATTGAAGCAGACCACCACGATAAAATCAACGATTTATTAATAAAGGATGAGTGCTTTCACGTGCACAAAAGCACGCTTCTTCAGATCTAATATACAGACATGAAAAAACTTTCTTATATACAGAAAGGGGAGTGTACTCCCTACACTCTTTATACGCAATCATCCAATTAATCAGACAATTAAAAATGCTAATCACACATCCATCCCAAAAAACAACTCTAACAATTTAAAACAAGCTGATAGAAACACTGTTATCAGAAATATACCAAGATAATAAGATGTGCAGCAAAAATGTATATATATATATATATATATATATATATATATATATATATATATATATATATATATATATATATATATATATGTACATGTGTATACATATATAAAATATAAAATATAAAACATATAAAATATATAACTGCTTACTTAGGTATTCTCATCACCCTAAGATGTTAAAAAAGTAGCTCACTAGCATCCAATACCAACCTGGAAACACGTGAGCTCTGAAGACACTTCCATAAAGATACAAAATGTTAGTAGAGAGGATATCAAAATGAAAAAAATATACCAAAATTAAAAAGTAAAGAATATATATATATATATATATATATATATATATATATATCTATATGTTGCATATATATCACCCTAAAAACCAAATCATATGTTTGAGAGCAACCTCTCCTACGACCACCACGTTGTCACTATGGTCAGAAAAACCTTCTATGTGGCACATCTTATTAGTAAGGATTTTGCCTCCTGGAAGAAATGATCATCTCTTTCTACTCTGCAATCGCAGTAGAAAACCATCCAGGTGTGACATCTCTGAGCCACTGAGGACCTGAGTGCTTCGAACCCCCCCCCCACTTGTGTGAGCAAGGAATGCTCTCACTACTGAGTTCTCTAGCCATCCTGTATTAACACTTACGTGCCTTCAAGGAAGATCTAATACTAACATAAGAATTGAGTCCTGGGGGATAGTGTGCCTTCAATCTTAAAATCCATCCTAACTCTATGTTTTCTAACTCATTGAAATTATCCTCCTTCCTCTTATTGGGAGGTTTTTTTCTGCAACACTTTAAAACCAAAAGTGTGTCCAGGATACTCCAGAATGTGCTTTGCCAGAGCATTCTTAATATCAGACTTTTTCATTTCATAAATATGATCATGTATCCTGTCCTTCAAACGTCTGGTGGTCATGCCAATATAAAAAGCTTGGCATAGTTCACAATTTGCCAAGTATATGATGTTCTTATCTTCACAATTAGCTGTATGTCTAGGCTCAAATGTATAATCTAAACTAGGATGTATAAACTCCTGTTGACAAGAGATCCAAGTGCACATATTGCACTTGCCACAAGGGTATGTGCCCAATCTCTTCATAGATCTACATATATTGTCTGTTGATCTCCTAAAATGCTCAACACACAATATCCTTTTTAAATTTGTACTATTCCTATATGTAAAAGTGGGCTCATAACCTACTACATTTCTTATATCATTGTCCATAGTCAGAATATGCCAGTTCCTAGAAACAATGCCTGTGATATGTTTAATATCACTTGTAAACCTGGTGTAGAAGCTAATTTTATGAGCATCAAAACCACTACAATGTTGTTTGTGGAATCTTGGATAAACCTGTTCAGCCTCAATACTCTTGTCTATAGATGTAAAAGAGGCCTTAACTCTATGCACCATCTCCATGTCATAGCCCCTATCTAGGAGGAGATCCTCTAACCTCTGATATTCTTTCTCAAGGACCTCTGGCTGATCACAAAGTCTACTAATCCTAGTAAATTGACCTTTAACTATGTTTCTAAAAACGAATCTAGGGTGCATACTATCAAATCTGAGTGTGGTGTTTCTCCAGCAAGGTTTTCTATATAGAGACGTATTTAGTTCCCCTTTACCATCCTTACTGACCGTAACATCCAAAAAATAGACATGTGTAAATGAAAATTCTATCGTAAATTTTAGAAATTCTGTGGTAAGTTCAAGCTCTTGGATGAAAGTTGTCAATTCATCAGCTGTACCTTCCCAAATCAGTAAAACATCATCGACAAATCTTCTATATAGAAGAATCTTTGAAAAGTTATCATTATTAAACAAAGAAGAGGTCTCCCAGTAGTGCACTACCAAATTGGCATAGGTATTCGCACAGGGAGTGCCCATCGCCACCCCCCACTGTTGTAGATAGGACTGTTCTCTAAACATAAGGACATTTTTAGTTAATACCAATTCCAACAAAGCATTCAGCAGAATTTGTTCATTCCTACTATTTCTAGGACAGTGATTCAATATACTCCTAATAGCTTCCTGTCCATACAGATTAGGAATCGAAGTAAAGAGGTTTTTAACATCTAACGTTACTAATAAACATGACTCAGTAATAACACTATCCAACTCATTGAGATCATTCAATAACTGGTATGTGTCCTTAAGTATAGTGGGTATATCTGCTACAATAGGTCTTAGTTTCTTCTCTGTATATATTGAGATATTCTCTGTTACCCATCCATTACCTACTACAATTGGACGCAAAGGGGGTGGAATGACATCTTTGTGAATCTTGGGAAGACCTTTGATATATGGTACTAAAGGATGTTCTACCAAGAGAAATAAATATAGGTCACGGTCTATTTGTCTGCACATCATCAAGTCATACAGTTCATTGTGAACCTCATATATCAATCTCTCTACAGTGCCTTGATCAATCAATCTATATGTATCAGTGTCTTCCAGCAGCTTATTCATACATAGTATATAATCATCTGTATTTAACAAAACTACCCCCCCTCCCTTGTCTGCTGGTTTAATAACCAGACATGCATTATTGAGCAGGGAGTATATGGATGCCCACTCTTCTTTACTAGTGTTGAAAAACAATGCTTTATGTCTAGTATCTGAATAATACGAGTAAAAATCTCGTTCACATGCCTTAATGAAGCATTCTAAAAAAGGATGTAGCATGGGTGTAAAAGTGCTTTTTCTTTTAAAGCTGAATGAATCATGTTTGTTTAATTCAGAAGCATTATCCTTATTAAAGAACAATTTCAATGAAACAGATCTTGCAAACATCCTTAAATCAATGAGTACTTCACTAAGCTGACTAACCTGTGCAGGTATAAAGGAAAGTCCTTTATTCAATATGTCAATGTCCATATTCGAGAGCTCAAAACTGGAAAGGTTAAAAACAAGACTATTCAGTTCCTTGCTCGTCCTTTTCTCATCAATGATTCCCCTGAGTATTTTCTTTTCATTCTCCCACAGCTCCTCGATCTGTTCCCTGATGTTCTGTTGAGTTGCACAGGTAAGGGCAAAAAACGCTCAATGCTGTTCTGCAAGACCTTAGACTTAGCTCCCATGTTGTTGTGCCGAGTGAATGCCAACTGATTCGGGGGAGGAGTATCTGATGAATCCAACATCGAGGCTCCAACAGCCTCAGGATGTGACGTCAACACGTTATCAGGCAAAGAGATGTTCATTAAAGGGGTAACCTGTGATGAAGCTAAAGAATTATCAGGTTGCATCACAATGTGATGGGAGTCTGTGTCTGTAGGCCCTTGAGTACGTGAAAACCTGGGCCAAACAAAGACTTGACTATTAGAGAAATCCCGGTGATCTCTCTGAAGCTTCGTTTGTTGAAGTCTGTCACTGTAGGTACATATCTGACCATATAGATTATCGAGCCTTGTAAGAAACATTTCCCCTTTAAATCTCATAGACATGTCCTTGTGTAACATTTCCGCTTTAGCTGCAAGCTCATTCTCAACGGGTAAGAAATAATCTAATAAAAGTTTGATGTAATTGTAGCTGAGATCCTAATTCAATTTCTGCCAGCTCTTCAGTAGTTCCGGGTGGCTATTGCTGTATGAGGGCATGCACAGTACCCTCATACCACGTGGAACCACCTTAAAATGAAGGCAAGCTTCAAGATGTCTATGCTGCCAAATGAGCCGGTATAGTTTGTATAGGCAGTTCTCTAAATCATTAAACAAGGAATTGAATTCAGACATATCACTAGCAGCACCTGTATCAGGCAGCATGGTAGAGGCAAGTTCCATACCTAAAAAAGGATTGTCCTTCTTTTCAATAAGAATTTTCCACTTTCGGTTGGGATTGAGTCTCTCAGGTACATAGTCCAGTTCAACGGAAGGTCCTTCCATCGTGTGGAGACAAGAACAGCAACCAAAATAGCAAAAATGAAAATATAAGCAGTCTTGGCTCCCAAGGGTCTCCTCAAAAGTAAACAACACAGCAAGAAAATGAAATTGAAGCAGACCACCACGATAAAATCAACGATTTATTAATAAAGGATGAGCGCTTTCGCGTGCACAAAAAGCTCGCTTCTTTAGATCTAATATACAGACATTAATGGGGGAAAGGCAGTCCATACAGCCTACCTCGATCTGGCGAAGGCCTTCAATACAATACCCCACTCGGGTATCATTGAAAAACTCATCAGCTTAAATGTTAACCCATACATCACAAGATGGGTTGCAAACTGGCTGAGTGACAGAACCCACAGGGTCAGAGTTGCTGGCGCCATGTCAGACTCAAAGCCTGTCACAAGTGGTGTACCACAGGGCTCAGTCCTGGGCCCACTCTTGTTTGGCATCTACTTTTCCAAGTACAAGCAAACACAGGAGGGTTATGGCTGACAAAGTTTGCAGATGACTGCAAACTGGGCGCCATAGTAGAAAACACATCTGACACAGATATCCTTCAGAAGGGTCTCACAGAAATGGATAACTGGTGCCAGAGCCATGGCCTAAAGTTAAATGCCAAAAATGCATAGTCATACCCTTCGCGGAAAACAAGGTTACCCCTAGCTACCAAATAGGTGGCAATCCACTGAGCACAGAACAA
The DNA here is from genome assembly GCF_019279795.1 of Protopterus annectens. Classification (NCBI taxonomy): domain Eukaryota; kingdom Metazoa; phylum Chordata; order Ceratodontiformes; family Protopteridae; genus Protopterus; species Protopterus annectens. Next base: position 1,111,031,199 of record NC_056733.1, read on the forward strand.
GTTATCAGGGACCTGGGGACCCAGGTTGATAGTAGTCTGTCATTCGACACCCATGTAGCTAAAGTAGTTAGGAAGACCTTCTACATTGCCCACCTTATCATGAAGGGATTCTCATCTAGATCAAGGGAGGTCATAGTCTCCTATACTCATCACTCATCAGACCAATGATTGAGTACAATGCCCCATTCGGAATGTATCTGACCCGACACTTGCAGCAGCTGGAGAGGCCACAAAAGTTCCTCACCAAAAGGATAAAGGGTCTCAAACATCTGTCCTATGCTGCCCGACTGAAAGAACTCCAGCTCTATTCAGTCGCCACGCTTGCTCAGAGGTGACCTTTGCCTAACATACAAGGCCATGTCAAACCCAGATTTGATGAATATGCTTCACCTCAAAAATCTAGATCCGTCAGAGCCACAAGGGCGGAGACTTAAACCTCGACACGGCTATTAATAGGACGTGCTGGAGGGATAGATTCATCACCCAAAGACTCCCTATGCTGTGGAATAAAATCCCGGTATATGTGAGGCAGAGCACCTCGCTGGCCTTGTTCAAGAGAAATCTTGACCAATGGATGGGAGATCGCAGATATACCCCAGGGATTACCTCAGTGTCACTGCTCGACAGAGGCACAGCAAAATAATGGGTATAGTTCCCCATACTAAAGGGGTGGCGTAAGCCACAAAACTATGGGCTAGGCTTATAAATGCCCTCGGGCAGATAGCCTAGTATGAACCTATGAACCTATGAACCTATAAAAAACTTCCTTATATACAGAAAGGGGAGTGTACTCCCTACACTCTTTATACGCAATCATCCAATTAATCAGACAATTAGAAATGCTAATCACACATCCATCCCAAAAAACAACTCTAACAATTTAAAACAAACTGATAGAAACACTGTTATCAGAAATATACCAAGATAATAAGATGTGCAGCAAAAATGTATATATATATATATATATATATATATATACATGTGTATACATATATAAAATATAAAATATAAAACATATAAAATATATAACTGCTTACTTAGGAATTCTCATCACCCTAAGATGTTAAAAAAGTAGCTCACTAGCATCCAATACCAACCTGGAAACACGTGAGCTCTGAAGACACTTCCATAAAGATACAAAATGTTAGTAGAGAGGATATCAAAATGAAAAAATATACCAAAATTAAAAAGAATATACCAAAATTAAAAAGTAAAGAATATATATATATATATATATATATATATATATATATATATATATGTGTTGCATATATATCACCCTAAAAACCAAATCATATGTTTGAGAGCAACCTCTCCTACGACCACCACGTTGTCCCTATGGTCAGAAAAACCTTCTATGTGGCACAGCTTATTAGTAAGGATTATGCCTCCTGGAAGAAATGATCATCTCTTTCTACTCTGCAATCGCAGTAGAAAACCATCCAGGTGTGACATCTCTGAGCCACTGAGGACCTGAGTGCTTCGAACCCCCCCCCCCCACTTGTGTGAGCAAGGAATGCTCTCACTATTGAGTTCTCTAGCCATCCTGTTCCTGGATTAACACTTACGTGCCTTCAAGGAAGATCTAATACTAACATAAGAATTGAGTCCTGGGGGATAGTGTGCCTTCAATCTCAAAATCCATCCTAACTCTATGTTTTCTAACTCATTGAAATTATCCCCCTTCCTCTTATTGGGAGGTTTTTTCTGCAACACTTTAAAACCAAAAGTGTGTCCAGGATACTCCAGAATGTGCTTTGCCAGAGCATTCTTAATATCAGACTTTTTTATTTCATAAATATGATCATGTATCCTGTCCTTCAAACGTCTGGTGGTCATGCCAATATAAAAAGCTTGGCATAGTTCACAATTTGCCAAGTATATGATGTTCTTATCTTCACAATTGGCTGTATGTCTAGGCTCAAATGTATAATCTAAACTAGGATGTATAAACTCCTGTTGACAAGAGATCCAAGTGCACATATTGCACTTGCCACAAGGGTATGTGCCCAATCTCTTCATAGATCTACATATATTGTCTGTTGATCTCCTAAAATGCTCAACACACAATATCCTTTTTAAATTTGTACTATTCCTATATGTAAAAGTGGGCTCATAACCTACTACATTTCTTATATCATTGTCCATAGTCAGAATATGCCAGTTCCTAGAAACAATGCCTGTGAAATGTTTAATATCACTTGTAAACCTGGTGAAGAAGCTAATTTTATGAGCATCAAAACCACTACGATGTTGTTTGTGGAATCTTGGATAAACCTGTTCAGCCTCAATACTCTTGTCTATAGATGTAAAAGAGGCCTTAACTCTATGCACCATCTCCATGTCATAGCCCCTATCTAGGAGGAGATCCTCTAACCTCTGATATTCTTTCTCAAGGACCTCTGGCTGATCACAAAGTCTACTAATCCTAGTAAATTGACCTTTAACTATGTTTCTAAAAACGAATCTAGGGTGCATACTATCAAATCTGAGTATGGTGTTTCTCCAGCAAGGTTTTCTATATAGAGACATGTTTAGTCCCCCTTTACCGTCCTTACTGATCGTAACATCCAAAAAATTGACCTGTGTAAATGAGAATTCTATCGTAAATCTTAGAAACTCTGTGATAAGTTCAAGCTCTTGGATGAAAGTTGTCAATTCATCAGCTGTACCTTCCCAAATTAGTAAAACATCATTGACAAATATTCTATATAGAAGAATCGTTGAAAAGTTATCATTATTAAACAAAGAAGAGGTCTCCCAGTAGTGCACTACCAAATTGGCGTAGGTATTCGCACAGGGAGTGCCCATCGCCACCCCCCACTGTTGTAGATAGGACTGTTCTCTAAACATAAGGACATTTTTAGTTAATACCAATTCCAACAAAGCATTCAGCAGAATTTGTTCATTCCTACTATTTCTAGGACAGTGATTCAATATACTCCTAATAGCTTCCTGTCCATACAGATTAGGAATCGAAGTAAAGAGGTTTTTAACATCTAACGTTACTAATAAACATGACTCAGTAATAACACTATCCAACTCATTGAGATCATTCAATAACTGGTATGTGTCCTTAAGTATAGTGGGTATATCTGCTACAATAGGTCTTAGTTTCTTCTCTATATAAATTGAGATATTCTCTGTTACTCATCCATTACCAACTACAATTGGACGCAAAGGGGGTGGAATGACATCCTTGTGAATCTTGGGAAGACCTAAGTGCTTATAGAGTATATTTGTGTAGGATTCAGCAGTTGTAACTGTATTTTCCATCTGCATGGGTGTCATGAAGTTCACCACTTCTGTCTTAAGAAGCATGAGGCTGGCTTTGGAGAAATTTTTTACCGTGGTTTCCTTAATGGGGGTGGGGGGGGTGGGGGCAGGATGTAGATATCAAGGGTGATAAGCTTATGGTCGGATCGGATCAATGAGCTGTTGACTTCGGGTGTGGAACACCGGTCACTCATGTTAGTAATTACTAGGTCTAGGATATTGTTGCCCCTGGTGAGGGTGTGGATAACTTGATCCAGGGCATTGGAGTTTATGAATTCCAGAAAGCGTTGAGCTAAGGAGTTGGTACATGAGTATTTTTCCCAGATAATGGTGGGGTAGTTGAAGTCACCCATTATTATGGTGTTTGGTTGAACCCTAATATTTTCCAGTACATCAACAAAAGAGGAGTGGGAATCCTGGGGCATGGTGGGGGATCTGTAGCAAGCTACAATTTGGATTGCAGTTTTGCCCAGAGTTAGTTGCACTTGGATAACCTTGGATGCATTATTTATTTATTTTTATTTATTTATTTTATTTTTATTTTTATTTTACATTTGTTGACGGGGCTAGTCTAACTGGATACATGTCCATTTTCAGTAGAGGCCCGGGGAGAAAAGCTCCAAGCATAGGCAACAACATAACTTACATCATAACATACAATTTATACAATAATAAGATAATAGTAGAACATTGTTGAGATTCTAAATATGGAAAAACTTATACAGAGTCCATTTTTTTTTGTAAAGCTAATATAAAGATTCTTATAAAGTAGTAAAAAGGGAAACTTGTTAGATACTAGTGGGATGTTAAATAACTGGTTAGTTCAGGTCAACATCCATGTACAAAAGGTTAACAAAGTATGAGGAGAGCATGATTGGGGAGAGAAGTAGGTCAGGGTTAGAGCAGGGACAAAGCCAATGTGTTTTAAGGTATTCTTTAAGGCATTTTTTGAAAAACAGTGTAGAAGAAAGAGTCAAAAGTTCACTTGGGAGCTGGTTTCAGCTTTTTCCCACTGTATTAGAGAAAAGTGAGTCCCCAGCTCTGTTGTTAGGTTTAGTAGTAGAGACTAGAAGTTTATTAGCTGAGAGTAGTGTTGCTAGATTTTTGTATGGGGTAATAAGGCTAGAGAGGACTGGGATATTATTAGGGTGGTGAAGGATTTTTTGGGTCATAGTAAGTTGTTGACATTGAAGTTGGTTCTGCAGTTCTAACCATCCCAATTGTTTAAGGTTATGGCAGTGGTGGGTTCTAAAAGGGGCGCCAGTGGCAAATCTAGCTATGTTATTGTAGCTGGTTGCAAGTTTGTTAAGGTTGTTTTTGGATAGATTGGTATATATGGCTGAAGCATATAGTAGGGTAGAGATAAAGTGAGTCTGGGCAATAGTGGTTCTAGCTAATGGCGTAAGGAAGGGCATGATTCTATAAAGAGAGCCAAGTTTTCTGTTGACAGATTTTATGGTAGTATTAATGTGATCGTCAAAGTTAAGGTTGTGGTTAATAGTAATACCCAGGAGACGAGTTGAAGTATCAGGGGATATGCTAGCTCCATTGTTGAAAGTTACTGTGAAGTGAATTTTTTGTGACTTTTGGGTAGGAGCAAAAAGCAGTAATTTTGTTTTTTTTTGGGGTTCAGGAGGAGGCAATGTTGCATGAACCAATTTTCAACAATATTAAATACTGTTTGGGTGAGTGTCTGGAGAGAGGTTGGGGACTTGGCTGTGCATATTAAAGTAAAATCATCTGCATATTGTATGCAGGTGGCTTGGGGGATTTTGGCATTTAGATCATTAATAAAAACTGAAAAGAGAAGAGGGCCTAAAATAGAGCCTTGAGGTACTCCAATGTTGACAGAGAGGGGTGTAGAAAGATTATTGTCCCACAGCACTGCTTGGTGCCTGTTTTCAAGATAGGATTTAAACCAGAGTAATGATTGTGGGTCAAGTGATAGGGCTTTTAGTTTGTCCATAAGTAGGTGATGGTTAACCATGTCAAATGCTTTTGAAAGGTCAATGAATAGTGCAGAGGAAAGAGAGTAGTTATTACGATGTTTGTTTATAGAGTCAGAAAAGGATAAGAGGGCAGTAGTAGTGCTATGGTGTGGCCTGAAACCATGCTGGCAGTTAGCAAGTAGATTATTTTGGAGGAGGTGGTGTAGTAATTGTCGATGTATACATTTTTCCATTATTTTAGCTATTGGAGAGAGTAAGGCAATTGGTCGAAAGTTAGAAAGTTCAATAGATGCACCGCCTTTATGTAGAGGGATGATATGGGAGACTTTCCATATGGATGGGATTGTGCATTCTGTAATTGTCCTATTAATAAGGATGGAAATGGGACAGGCAATGGCTGTAGCAGCAATCTGCAGGTATTCTGCTGGAAGACAGTCAGCAGAAGGGGTGCCTGGTTTAAGTTTTTGTAGGAGGGTGCAAATGAGGGATGTAGGTACTGGTTGTAAATGGAAGGTAGGGACTGGGCTATTTGTAGTATTAGATGGGCTAGTGCTAATAGGAGGTAATGTGTTAGCTAGAGTTTGAATGGCGTCAGTGAAGTAGTTGTTGATGGCATCAGCAACTTGTTTAGAGTTAGTATAAGGGATACCTGTTGGGGCAGGAGTTTTAGAGTGTCCTGGTTGAAGTAATTTGTTAATGCTTGACCAGAACTTTTGTGGTTTTTGCTGATGGGTTTGTTGGAGGTGCAGGTAAAAGTTTTTTTTTTGTCTAGTAGAATATCTTTTTTGGTTGCATTACATAGTTGTTTAAAGTGAAGGTGGTCTGTTGGGCTTTTAGAGGCTCTCCATTTAGCCCAGATTTTATTTCGTAGGAGGATCTTTTGTCTGGTTTGTTTTGTGAGCCATGGGGCAATTTTGGTTCTTACTTGGTTGGAGCGAGTTGAGCAACTAGTCTGGAGGTGTGAATATCCATAATGAATATGACCACACCTCAGCCTTTGGTGTTTCGGTACAGGTTACATGGCCAAAAAGTGTGGTATGAGTTATAGCCTGGTAGTGCAGGGGTGCTCTCTAGAGCTTTGAACCAGGTCTCAGTCACTGCACAGATATCAATGTTCTCCATTTTAAGGAGTGCCTCAAGTGAGTGCATTTTGAGATTTAGACTTCTAGCATTGAGTAGCATTACCCTCAGTTTTTGCTTGCCTGTTCCTATTACGGTGGTGAATTTGTCATTTGAACCTTGTCTAAAAAAGGCACTATAGGGGCATCAAGAGCCTTAGCCAGTATCCGGAATCCCAGGGGTGACAAGTGCAGGCCATCTCTGGCAAAGCATCATGGCCTGTCGACCATGTCATCCCAAGCAGACAGATACTGGATCCCCATAGAATGACACCAGAAGCTAAGCCAATTGTTGAAGTCAATAATTTTGTCCTTGTACTGCGGTATCATTCTAGGCAATGGCAGAATGCTACTTAAGGCTAGGGTCATACCTGCTTGGGCTACAAGATCGAGAGCTCTTCCATGTCTCTTTTCATGTAGTCCAAGGAGGTACGTCTCAGGTCATTCACACCAACATGGACAATGACAGAGTCATATTTGTACTTGTGGAGTGACCTGAGTGTGTGGGTTATGTGGTGGATCCTGGCACCTGACAGGCAGCTGACAGTAACCTTCTCCTTGTTTATCCTGGTGAGTGGGACATCAGCGTGCCTGACTATAGAGTCACCTATGACTAGTGTGTTGGGTACGTTGTTTTGCCTTATTGGCTGTGGTTGAGTGGCACACTGAGTCTGTGGGCTATGTGTCATTTGGGTTGTGTTGGGGGATGGAGGTAGCTTGCGTTTCTGCTTTGGAGGTCTCTGTTGCTTAGACAGATTATTATTGAGAGTCTCCACAAATGTTTTTGTGTTACTAGGTGTGGATTTTGGTGGTGTAGATTTTGTGAGACTATGTGATGAGTGTGGTGTGGTGCAAATGTTTACCTTCTCCTCTTGACTGTCAAGTTCAGTCTTGGTTGGGGAGAGCTTTACCTCCAGTTTGGCTAGATAAGTGCATCTCTCACAGGTTGTAGTGTTGGGTGGTAGGAGGAGAGGGTTATCTGTGTACATGAGGCAATTTCTACATTGCCTCAAGATGCCCAGATTCATCAGATAGACAGGAGAGAACACTGGGAGCTGACCCTTGGACATGCCTGAATAAAAAACTATTTTTCTCTAGATAAGTGAAGAAAGTGAGTACAAGTGCTGTTTTTCTCTAAGCAAGTGATAAAAGTAAGTACAAAAACTGTTTTCCTCTAGGTAATGAGGAAGGTTGAGTGCTATAGTAATTAGTAGCTTATTTAATGCTTACAAGTTCTGAAAAAGTGCTGACCACGAATAAGCAAATTTAAGTGCTAAAACTAAGAATCTGTATCTGCACTAGATGAGTTACAGGACAGAAACAAGTGCAAATGCAGGCTTACAAATCAGAAAGTTGAGAGAGATGGAAAAGATTTCCTAAATGACCAATAACTACAATTTCTGGGCCAGAACCACTCCTTATGTGGCAGACAGGTTATCTAGTGCTTACCACTCCCACTGATGAGCTAGAGGGCTTCCCTCCAACACAGAAAGGCTTGGGGGGCTCAGAAGCTTACATACAGTCCTGGATACAGCCAATCTGTATCTGGGCTATACTAGTTACAGGAAAGGTAGGAAACAGGCTTACAGTATTTTATTTTATTTTTTTTTACAGAAAAGTAGCTAAAGCAGCAGTAAAAACAATTCACATGCAGTGCAAGCTAGCACACTTGAGTATGTAGCAATATTAGACCAAACACTGTTTAAAAAATGCAATTAAATTAAAAAGGACTAAAAGCAAGTGCAGAAAGAGTTTATTAGGTAGAATGTGGTAAAGAGATGGGACTGGGGGAGTGTCCCAGATCAAATCTACAGTGGGACGGGCAACTGCAAACACCACCAAATTTAAACTACGAGCCAGAAATAGGGAGGGACAAAACACTTTCAGCAAAGGTCTGAAAAACTATAAGCAACAATTAACAGTACAAACTCTAAAACCAAAAAATATACTTAGCTCTGTATATTTCCAGATTGAAAAGCAGTCTCTCAGAACACAGGCTCCAGCAATGAAATGCAGGCTGTTATGAACAGGTCTAATTTTATGCAAGTGATCCTTGAGTTAGATAACACACAAGCTGTAAAAAACAGTTATACCAACTGAAGACACAGCAGAAAATAGGGGGAGGTGGGGAAAACACATTCAACAGAGATCTGAAAAACTATAAGCAACAATTAACAGTTCAAACTCTAAAACCAAAAAATATACTTAGCTCTGTATATTTTCAGATAGATTGAAAAGCAGTCTTTCAGAACACATGTTCCAACAATGAAATGCAGACTGTTACTAGCAGGTCAAATGTTATGCAAGTGATCCTTGAGATAGATAACATACAAGCTGAAAAAAACAGTTATACCAACTGAAGGCACAGCATAAAATAGGGGAGGTGCGGAAAACACTTTCAGCAGAGATCTGAAAAACTATAAACAACAATTAACAGTACAAACTCTAAAACCAAAAAAATATATACTTAGCTCTGTATATTTCCAGATAGATTGAAAAGCAGTCTCTCAGAACACAGGTACCAGGAATGAAATGCAGGCTGTTACTAACAGGTCTAATTTTATGCAAGTGAGTTTGGGACAGAATGTGATATAAAATAATTTGAGCAAGAGGGAATGCATAAATATTTAGGTATCAACAATAGAACATGAAAAAATGCAAATACATCTTAGTGAAGAATATTTTAGAAGACATAAATTAATACTGAAAACAGCATTGAAATCTAGGAACAAAGTCCAAGCTATATTAGTATATCCCAGAGACTACAGTGTCTATGGAACAGTCTCCCCATCCATGTGAAGCAGAGTTCCTCCCTAACCCAGTTCAAGGGCAACTTGTTCAATTGGATGGGAAACTAGAAATTCATCCCTGGTTTGGCACCTATATCTCTAATGGACACAGGTAACCTGTACATGGTTTATCTCCCAAACCCATCCTTACACTTATCAAGGGTATGAGAACTTGTCAGAGGTTTGGGATGCATGGCTAGGCTTGAAAAGGCCCTTATGGGTTGTTAACCTAGTAAACACCTATGAACCTATAAACCAATTTGCTCTTCCTGTCCTAGCTTACAGTTTTGGAGTGATTGACTGGCCTGAAAAGGTGTTGGATTGGTTGGACAGGAAAACAAGAAGGATGCTTCATGTTCATCAAATGATTTAAAAAAAATCAATGCATACCAAGATTATATATTCCCCATTCTGAAGGAGGCATGGGCCTCCTTAAAACTGATTATATGTATAGAGCTGCAATCATGGTTTTGAATGCATATCTGCTGACCTCACAAGACCCAAACATAGTGAAAGTTTTGAAACATGAGGAGAATAAATATAAGATGACTTCCCTGCTTAGTTTAGCAACAACATATTGGCATCAAGGTGGAATAGTAATCAAACCAGAAGTAGACAAAAATCAGACAGCAACTGAATGTGCCAAAAAACAAAAGAAAGAATATAAGATGAAGCATCAAGTGAGAAGCAAGAAATGTGGAAAATGAATGAATAAATATAGTTGCAAGTATTCTCTCCTTCACTTTACAGGTAGTTTGAATTATTACTTACCCCGTCTGAGGCCTTCACTGATAGATTTCCACTGATTGCCTCTCTGGTTTCGCTGGTTTCTTTGCATTCCGCCTGGTTTACACCCCTTGTGCTATCTCCCTCCCCCAGTACTAAGTCCATATTAGAATCCTGCTGAGCATGGAGCCATCTTTAAATTTTTAGTCTCCCACCAGGACACAAGTGGTCTTTAGAAATTGCATTCTGCTTGCTGGAATTTGTTTAAAGTGTTCAGATTTGTAAAGTAATACTTACTTTTTACTCTTGTCTTGGGCTCTGCCCCACTCCATTCACCCTCGCTACTGCTCGAGCTCTCTCCACTCCCCTGCCCTGCCCCCTATTCCCTCCCACTACCTCTACATTTATAGTAATCACAGCCACACCCACAGCTCACCCTCACATCACCTCCACCAACCACAGCTCCTCAAGTCAGATCACATTATACCACATCAACTTGTTCCACCACAAAATACTCCCAACCACTCTCATTCCCACTGGCATTATTTACATCACCCACACTTCTTACCCATCCACATATAGTGCAGCCCTATAATTCCTATCCAGACCCCCACCTAGAACCACCTTAAACTTTATAACCATGACTATCACACAACTAAGTCTCGTCTGTCTTCTCATAATTCTTTATAACACCACAAGTTATCACTCTAGCAATATCCCTAAACTTAGTAGCACAACACTACATTATGCACTCTCATATATAGACACCACGCATTATAATAATATATGCCCACAATTGTTCAAGAACTACATAACGGACCAATTCAGAACTAAACACATATGCTCTCATTCCTACTCCAAAAAAACACAATAATTTCTCACACTCATCACCAAACTCCAACATCTGTATCACCATTTTAACACCAGGTTCACTAAAAGTGGGGATATCCACCCCAACCCAGGCCCAACTCCATACTGTCCTACACAAACTGCTCCAACACAAATGTCAGAACATAACAACCCCACTATCTTCATCCCTGGACAAATCAACAACAGCAGCAAAACCAACCATCTTTTAATGCTAAATATTAATATTAGAAGTATCAAAAATAAAATACCTGAACTCCAGTCCACAATAGCACAAGTTGCTTTAAAAGAAACCTGGCTAAATAAAAACATAGCTAACTCAGAAGTTCTCCCTACCGGCTACTATATCATTAGACAAGACAGACCACTTCGTAAAGGGGTGGAACTGCTTACTGTATAAGTCCATCTTAACTGTACGCCAATTACCAAATTCCTACCCCTCCCCCAATAATTGGGACATACTTATCTCACAACTTCAACTTCACCCTAAAAAGGTCATCACCACAATTGTGATCTATATTCCACCTGGTAATACACCTACTAGCCTTGAAGACTTCTTATCCTGGTGTTCTTCCACATACTTACAAGAAATCCTTATTCTGGGGGATTTCAACCTAGATTGGTTCACCTGCATATCAGAACCACCAAGTAATCTAATAAATCTCCGTGGCTACCAGCAGCTAGTCCAAATTCCAAATAGATGTGATAAAAAATCTAAAAGGGAATCCATCCTTAACTGGGTCCTAACTAACAACCCCACATTGTACCCCCACACAGGCAGTCTCCCAGACACCTTAAGTGACCACAACATAATATACTTTATACGTAGTAGAACAAGCATATGCAAAACCACTAACTATATATTCACTAGAAATACAAAAAAAATCTCTCCTGAGGTCCTCAATACTTTACTCTGTAACTGTGACTGGACCCCCCCTAAAAACCCTCCCACTTGACCAGGCTGTTGCATATTTCAACAAAACATTTCTATAGCACCTAGACACCGTCGCTCCATTGCTCAAAATCAAGGTTAGAACCTCTATAAATCCCTGGCTCAATAAAGAAACCAAACAAATCCTCAAGTTCAGAGACACTGCCTGGCTGTACTATCAAAAAAACAAAGAAACACAAAGCCTAACTAAGTACCAAGAACTGCGCAACCGTGCAAAAAAATGCATTAGGCTGGTCAAAAAATCCTACTACATGACATTACAAACTAAATACCAACACAACCCCTTAAAATTTTGGAAAAATGTAAACCAGCTACTAAAACCCACCCAAAAGGCTGCCCCCAAACCAACCACCCCTGACACTAAAGTTCCCATTGAAACACAATTCAACTCCCACTTTGTGAACTCAGTTCTATCCTTAGTATCACAGGACAGTTCCTTCCTCACTATCCCCCCAACACAAATAACACTAACACAAGCTTTACCCTCAAAACAGTTTCCACCACTTCAATCAAAAGCATGCTCTCCAAACTAAAAACCTCATCAACAGCAGCTGACCTACTCCCCAGCTATTTCTTGAAACTTACAGCAGATGCTATTGCTATCCCAGTCTCCACTCTCATAAACAGATCAATTGTTGAAAACTATGTGCCCAAACTCTGGAAAATATCCTATGTTACACCCATACATAAAGGCGGACCTCCACTGAACTTAATAACTACAGACCCATTGCTTTACTCTCCCCTGGCCAAAATCCTAGAAAAATGCATCCATACCCAGATGCTAAACTATCTCCTAGACTGCAACATCCTGTCACCTACTCAGCATGGTTTCAGACCTGCCCATAGTACCACTACAGCTCTCCTCTGCTTCACAGACACAGTAAACCTTCTCAAAAATGAAGGCCTGCAAGTGTCAACTCTTTTTTTGGATATGTCCAAAGCATTTGACACAGTCTCACACCAAATCCTGCTAAACAAACTAAACCAATATCATCTATCTAATTCCACTCTTACCTGGTTGCAAAGCTACTTAACTGACAGGTACCAAGCTGTGAAATGGGAAAATTCTCTCTCTCTTCAGCTGCCTATAACTATAGGAGTCCCACAGTGTTCTATCTTAGGACCACTACTATTCACAATCTTCACAAATGACCTCCATACCTCCACACAGCATGCATCTATCATTCAGTATGCAGATGACACTACCTTAGTCTGTGCTGCACAAAACATTCCCACCCTCCTGAAAACAACTCAGCTAGCATTCTTTGACGTTGAAAACTACCTTACCAAAGCCCAACTTATCCTCATTCCAAAGAAAACTCAGCTTATGATCATAACCACTTCTAACACAAACACTGATAACAGTCAATTCACTATCTACTCCACACATGCTACTCCAATCACTCCAGTGGCACAGGCTAAGCTATTGGGAATAACCATAGACTCCCACCTCAAATTTGATAGTCATCTCAACTTAACAATTAAAAAAGTACATGCTAAACTGGGATCACTCTACCGTATCAAACCATTTCTTACCAACAACACAAGATCAGCCATTGCTCGTTCCCAACTTCTATCCACCCTACTCCATGCATCTCCCATTCTGACTAATGTCAACAAAACTGAACTAAGCAAAATGGAAGCCTGCTATAACAGAATTGCCCACTTTGCTGCAAATTGCTCATATAGAACTCATCACTGCACTGCTTTGAGACAGCTCCACTGGCTTGAACTACCTAACCTCCTAGGCTATAATCAGCTCTGCCTCTGCCATTCGATCTATTACCTCCCCAATAAGTGTCCTGCCCTCAAAAACCTAGTACAACATCACTCAGCCAAAAGGCCTCTTAGATCATCAAGCAAACTACTACTAGAAGTCACCAACAGCTACAATAGCTTTGGAGATGCACTGTATAGTAGTTCGGTGGCTAAAAAATGGAACTCTGTCCCCACTAGCATTCAAAACACATCCAAAGCCTCCTTTAAAGACCTCATCAGGCAACATCTCAAGCAAAGTTGGCAGTGCCATGATTGCTCCCCAGGCTAGTGAAAGTGGATAAGGTACACATATTAAACCTAGAGTACTTGATAATAGTTTTCAATCTAACTCACAAACACTGGCTAATCTACAATGTATGTACTGTACCTTTGTACTATGTATGTATTCTACCTATGCTCCAAATTTCAGTTGTACACCACAAATCTATTAATTACCTTTATTTTTAAATTAATATTTTGTTGTTTGTTCTCTCCACTGTAACTGTTGATGTGCTGCATACCACTGTAAAAACATGTCTTTTGTAATTTGTGTGTATATTGATCATGTCTAAATAACTAAACGTATCTGCAATTTTTCTATGTGGAGCTTTTCTCCCTGGGCCTCTGTTGAAAAAGGGCATTTTAGGCTCAGTCAGACACCCTTGTTTAACAAATGTAAAATAAAAATAAAATAAATAAAAATAAATAAAGTAAAGAAAACTCTTGGAACAACCTCATGTTGATCAGGATCAAATGCAGGAAAGGTTGAAGAGACGTGAATTTAAGCCAAAAGACAAAAGGTTAATATTGGCGGCCCAAGTTAGTGGACTATGTACATGTTGACTTACAAAGTCCATTGAGCTTGTGGGAGAAACAGACAAATGTAGGTTTTGTAAAACAGAATTGGAAACGGTCACACATCTTGTTGCCGGTTGTGATATTCTAATGGCAGAAGGACTGTATACTGAAAGGCATAATAATGTGGCAAGACTGTTGCACTGGGGATTGTGCAAACATTATAACAACAAAATACCTGAAAAACACTGGAAACGTGAGCCACAAAGCATCACAGAAAATGATGAAGTTTATATCACATGCGATCATCCATTACCAACAGTTCAAACAACAGATGTGAGAAAACCAGAAATAGTTTATATCACATGCGATCATCCATTACCAACAGTTCAAACAATAGATGTGAGAAAACCAGAAATAGTAGTCCATGAAAAGAAGACAAAAGTAGCATTGATCATTGAAATTGCTACACCCAGTGACTGCAGTGTCTTACATACAGAGAGACACAAAGTAATAAAATACCAGTATTTGCAAGCAGAACAAGGACAATGTGGAAGGAAAATACCCAGGTAGTTCCAGTAGTAGAAAGGGAATGGGTCTTATAAAAAAGAATTTACAAGTAATCTCCGTGGTATCCCTGAAGTCTCAAAACAACCCACAAAAGTGTAGTGGGTCTAAAAACAAAACAGTGTAAGAAACTTCTCTGTGTGGAAGATTTTCAGTCCATATATTTCTAGTTAATCACTGTATATTAATCAGATCAGACAATAGTAGTAGAAGTAGCGAAAGTAAACTCGTCAAGTCAAAAAGTAATAATAAAAAATATATAATTCTGCAGCATTACTAAGTATTCGAAAGTAATCCAAGCAAGGCAGGCAGTCTGTTTCCAGTTGAAAAACACAGAAGAGAAGAGAAAGAATAATTGTAGAAGAGATTCAGATATAAACAAAATAATGATGGTTTACAAATGCAGAGGAGGAAGATGGCATATCAGAAACAGGAGAAGAACAAAAACAGAAATAAGTTAAATCAATTTTAGGGAGGGTGACAAAGAAAAAGAGAAAAATAAGAACAGGAAGGAAAAAAAGACACAAAGAAGGGAAATGAGGATTCAGGAGTTTTAAGACTAATTGTGAGTAGTATGAAATGAAATGAATGGTTTAATGGTTATTGAATGGTACAAGAAGAATTATGTTTAGTGGATACAAGAAAAATAAAAAAATGAAGCTGAATGGCGAAAAAGATTTTATGGTCAGTGGGATGTGAAATCTGTTCTAGGTAAGGAGTGTTAATAAGTGAGGATGAAGTAAAAATATTGGATGTAACAACTGTGATACCAGAAAGGGTGATGATATGTGGCTTCAAAAAATGGAAATTGTGTGAGGGCAATTGTAATGCATGTATATACAAACACGTTGAAAAGAAAAAAATATTTCAAAACCTAAAACAATGTGATAGCAAACATATCAGTAGTAAGGGTCTATATTAGAACATCGAAGTTTCAAAACTTCGAATGTTCTAATAAAGAACCCTATTCAGCGAAAGTTGAAAACATCGAACATACAGAACAGCAAATTTTTCCTAGGGAAAAAATTTGCTGTTCCAAAACACATACATACAACACAAGCACACCAAACAAACAGCAATCCACACACATACACCTAAAATTTTACACCTAACCCTACACTAAACTATACACACACCACTAACTATCCACTTACCTTAACCCAAACCCTAACCCTAAGGTCTGTCACTATTGCACACTCACCTACCCCACCCTAACCCTCACGTCCACACAATCGCACACTTACTTGACCCGTGCGCTAACCTTAACACACCTAACACGCTCTAACCCTCACGTCCACACAATCGCACACATATCTAACCCGCGCCCTAACCCTAACTCACCTAATCTGCCCTAACACTCACGTCCACACAATCGAACACATACCTGACCCACACCCTAACCCTAACTAATCTAACACGCACTCAATCGCACACTTACCTGAACTCGACCCGTAACTTTCCACCACAGCACTGAAAATACCGAAGCAACAGAAATGGACAACCAAATTCTTTCCCTAGGAAAAAATTTGTTTTTCTGTTGCTTCAGTATTTTCAGCTTTCACTGAATTGGGTTCGATATTAGAACATTCGAAGTTTTGAAACTTCGATGTTCTAATATAGATCCCAGTAGAAATGACTGGGGACTTTTACTATAAGGTACAAGAAGAAAAAGGAAAAATAATGCAAGGTGTAAAGGTGATGAAAGAAGTAATGCAATCTGGAAACATGAAGCTAGTTTCATGTGCAGTATTAGTCTGTCTACCTGCATGTCTGTGACGTAATAGCCAGGTGTTATATGTGTAAATGTCTGTGAAAATAGTCTATATGTTGTCTGCACATTCAGTCTGGAGACACGGAATTTAGTTCAGTTTTTGCACTTGTGTGATTTCTGAATGACAATAAAGTTTACTTTGACTTTGAAATAGAAAGTGAATGTGCAAACAAGATATTTTAAAAACAGAGATGGATTACATTATGTATTCAGTGACAGCAAGAAAATGGCAGATGGAATAGTAGGAGTAGATTTTTCAGACTACAGGAGATAAAGATGAAATTATAAATAAAGGTAAAGAAATAAAAGTGGAAGGTAGTAGGCTATGGAAAGAGCATATGATAATGAGAGCATTGTATGAAAATTATTCAAAATAGTGAATAGTATTTAAAGAGGAAAATAAAAAAAAACAACTTTTTATTTAAAAGAGAGAAAAGGTAAAAAAGAAATAAACTGGAATAAGAAAACAAAATAAATGTACACAAGTAATGCAAGAGGGAAGTAATAGTGTAAGTGAAATAGAAAAGAAATTGTGTGATAAAAATAAAGAATAAATAAGACAATGTTGTGTAGGCAGAAATATTTTAAATGGAATGAAGGAAGATGTTTTACCTGTTTTAGGAAAAGAGTTTAAAAGAAGGGAGAGCAACATAGATGGAATGGTAGATGAGAATTATTTTATTTTATTTGTCTTTTTGTTAACTGGGTTCGTCCAACTGGGTCATATGACCCATTTTCAGTGGAAACCCGAGGAGAAAAGCTCCACAAAACAAATTAGAATACAGTTACAAAAATCCAGACTCCAAAATCCAAAAATATAAATATAAAAATATAATAGAGAATATAAACAGGAATTGTTAACAATATACAATAGCGGATGTACTAATACATATGAAGAGTTTTAAGCAAAAGAATAGAATAACTGAGATAGAACACCTTTTTTTTAAATATAGTAAGTAAACCAGCATTGTACCAGTTAAAGGAGAAAGACAAAAGGAAGGAAATTACCAGTGAGGTTGAAAAAGAGATGATATTAAGAGAGAAATAGCTTTCTGAAAAATAAAGCAGATAAAGAATTTAATAATAGTGGGGTAGAAGTAAGACAATTTAGGGACTAAATGAGGTATAATTTAGATAGGATGGTTGCAGGAGGACAAAGGAGAAATAGTAAGGTAGTTTTTAAGTTCTTTCTTGAACCGCAGGGTAGATTTGATATATCTTATGTTACTGGGAAGTTTGTTCCACGTGTGGGAAACTGCAGTTATACAGCAATCTACCTATTGATTTGTTTGATTTGTAGGCATCCAGTAGGCATTGCTCTGAGCTCCAGAGGGGGATGGGTAGGTGTATAGGGGGATATGAGAGTGGACAGATTGGGACAGTCTGAGGATCTGTTAATTAGTAAATGGGCCATTTGTAGCTGAGATAGTTCGAGTAGTTGCGGGAATTCGAGCCAATGAAGTTTTAAGAGTGAGGCAGGGGTGGGATTTATAAGGGAAGTTACAGGCAAATCTAACAATTTGGGTGTAGGATCATTCAAGTTTGGCTAAAAGGTTGGACTGGAGGTTGGTAAATATAGGGGATGAGTAAAGAAGGCAGGGGAGGAGGTAAGCTTGGGCAAGGTAAGTCCTAGAGGTAGTGCATAGATATTTTTTGTTCCTATACAGTAGACCAAGTTTTTGGTTCGTTTTTTGATACACTGTTGGACGTGACTGTCACATTGTGTTGATTGCGATACCAAGGAGTTTGGTTAGGGAGTCGAGATGAATGAGAGTATCGTCCAGGGAAGGGATACTGAAGGTGCTACTCAGCTTGAACATAGATTTGGGAAGGAACAGCAGCAATTTAGTTTTTGTAGGGGTAAGGATGAGTTGGTTGTTAATCAGCCAGAGTTCAAAAGTGTTGAAAGAGCTCTGAGTTAGGGTGTGGAGGTCAGTGAGGTTATTAGCATAAGTAATGACAGTAGAATTGTCTGCATACTGGATCAGAGAAGATGAGCAGCAGGCGGAGAGGAGATTGTTTGTAAAAATATTAAAGAGTCGAGACCCTAAGATGGATGCCTGAGGGATTCCAGATTGAACTAATAGGAAAGGAGAGCAGGAAGACTGCCATCTAACAGATTGTAGTCGGTTGCTAAGATAGCTAGAGAACCAGAGAATAGTACGGGAGGAGACGTTGAGATTGGATAGTTTAGATAGGAGCTTAGGGTGGGAGACGGTGTCAAGTTCCTTGGAAAGATCAATCAAGGAGAAGACATGACAAGTTTATTATTGTCTCTAGCCTCAGCAACAGATTGGGTAATGGATAGAAGGGCTGTGGAGGTGGGGTCTACTTCATTTGGTCGACAACTCAAATGACTGACACTCATTTGGTCGACAGCTCATTTGGTCGACAAACATTCTAGGTTGGGGGCTTCGCCCCCACACCCCCCTAATGTGGGGGGCTGTGCCCCACACCCCCCCAACTATATATTACAACTCCACGGTCGCACAACAGTGGGGAGGGGGGCAAATCCCATGTTTTTGCCTTGAATACGTTTTGTCGACCAAATGAGCTGTCGACCAAATGAGTGTCAGTCATTTGAGTTGTCGACCAAATGAAGTAGACCCGTGGAGGTGCTGTGATGGGGTCTGACCATGCTGAGAAAGGGTCAAAAGGTTACCCTGAAGTAGGTATTTGAGAAGTTGTCTGTGAATGCATTTCCCTAGAATTTTTGAGAGAGAAGAGAGGATGGCTATGGGTCAATAGTTGGAGGGGTCAGTGGAGTTACCTCCTTTAGGTAGCAGGATCGTATAAAAGGATTTCCAGATGCCAGAGACAGGGGATTCTTTGATAGAGCGGTTAATAAGGATAGAGATGGGATATGCGATAGTACTGGCTGCAAGTTTGAGAAATTGTGGGGGGTAGGCTGTCAAAAGAGGGGAGCATGGTTTAAGTTTCAATAGGAGGGATTTTATATAGGCAGTGGAGATGGGCTTTAGGGAAAATGCATTTGGGGGACACGACTTGGGGGTGGAAGTGGATTGTGTTTGATTATGGTCTGGGGGAAATTAGTTTATTGATGAATTCAATGAAGTGAGTGTTGAGTAAGGTGGCAGTTTCCAGAATTGGAAGAAAAAAATGTAAACAATTAGAAATGATGGTGCTAGAGAAAGTATTATGCAGAAAGGACAAAACTCGTATAAAAAGATGATTTGTTCCTTTTGCACTGTCACAAAGATGGACGATGCATTCCTTTAGTGCAATCACAAAGATGGATGATGCATTCCTTTAGTGCAATCACAAAGATGGATGATGCATTCCTTTAGTGCAATCACAAAGATGGACGATGCATTCCTTTAGTGCAATCACAAAGGTGGGTGATGCATTCCTTTAGTGCAATCACAAAGATGGACGATGCATTCCTTTAGTGCAATCACAAAGATGGACGATGCATTCCTTTAGTGCAATCACAAAGGTGGGTGATGCATTCCTTTAGCGCAGTCACAAAGGTGGGTGATGCATTCCTTTAGCGCAATCACAAAGGTGGGTGATGCATTCCTTTAGTGCAATCACAAAGATGGACGATGCATTCCTTTAGTGCAATCACAAAGGTGGGTGATGCATTCCTTTAGTGCAATCACAAAGGTGGGTGATGCATTCCTTTAGTGCAATCACAAAGGTGGGTGATGCATTCCTTTAGTGCAATCACAAAGGTGGGTGATGCATTCCTTTAGTGCAATCACAAAGATGGACGATGCATTCCTTTAGTGCAATCACAAAGGTGGGTGATGCATTCATTTAGCGCAATCACAAAGGTGGGTGATGCATTCCTTTAGTGCAATCACAAAGATGGATGATGCATTCCTTTAGTGCAATCACAAAGGTGGGTGATGCATTCCTTTAGTGCAATCACAAAGGTGGGTGATGCATTCCTTTAGTGCAATCACAAAGGTGGGTGATGCATTCCTTTAGTGCAATCACAAAGGTGGGTGATGCATTCCTTTAGCGCAGTCACAAAGGTGGGTGATGCATTCCTTTAGCGCAATCACAAAGGTGGGTGATGCATTCCTTTAGTGCAATCACAAAGATGGACGATGCATTCCTTTAGTGCAATCACAAAGGTGGGTGATGCATTCCTTTAGTGCAATCACAAAGGTGGGTGATGCATTCCTTTAGTGCAATCACAAAGGTGGGTGATGCATTCCTTTAGTGCAATCACAAAGATGGACGATGCATTCCTTTAGTGCAATCACAAAGGTGGGTGATGCATTTCTTTAGTGCAATCACAAAGATGGACGATGCATTCCTTTAGTGCAATCACAAAGGTGGGTGATGCATTCCTTTAGTGCAATCACAAAGGTGGGTGATGCATTCCTTTAGTGCAATCACAAAGGTGGGTGATGCATTCCTTTAGTGCAATCACAAAGGTGGGTGATGCATTCTTTAGTGCAATCACAAAGATGGACGATGCATTCCTTTAGTGCAATCACAAAGGTGGGTGATGCATTCCTTTAGTGCAATCACAAAGATGGACGATGCATTCCTTTAGTGCAATCACAAAGGTGGGTGATGCATTCCTTTAGTGCAATCACAAAGATGGACGATGCATTCCTTTAGTGCAATCACAAAGGTGGGTGATGCATTCCTTTAGTGCAATCACAAAGGTGGGTGATGCATTCCTTTAGTGCAATCACAAAGGTGGGTGATGTATTCCTTTAGTGCAATCACAAAGGTGGGTGATGCATTCCTTTAGTGCAATCACAAAGGTGGGTGATGCATTCCTTTAGTGCAATCACAAAGGTGGGTGATGCATTCCTTTAGTGCAATCACAAAGGTGGGTGATGCATTCCTTTAGTGCAATCACAAAGATGGACGATGCATTCCTTTAGTGCAATCACAAAGGTGGGTG
Organism: Protopterus annectens; assembly: GCF_019279795.1. NCBI lineage: Eukaryota > Metazoa > Chordata > Ceratodontiformes > Protopteridae > Protopterus > Protopterus annectens. Next base: position 1,111,052,658 of record NC_056733.1, read on the forward strand.
ATGCATTCCTTTAGTGCAATCACAAAGGTGGGTGATGCATTCCTTTAGTGCAATCACAAAGGTGGGTGATGCATTCCTTTAGTGCAATCACAAAGATGGACGATGCATTCCTTTAGTGCAATCACAAAGGTGGGTGATGCATTCCTTTAGTGCAATCACAAAGGTGGGTGATGCATTCCTTTAGTGCAATCACAAAGATGGACGATGCATTCCTTTAGTGCAATCACAAAGGTGGGTGATGCATTCCTTTAGTGCAATCACAAATGTGGACGATGCATTCCTTTAGTGCAATCACAAAGGTGGGTGATGCATTCCTTTAGTGCAATCACAAAGGTGGGTGATGCATTCCTTTAGTGCAATCACAAAGGTGGGTGATGCATTCCTTTAGTGCAATCACAAAGATGGACGATGCATTCCTTTAGTGCAATCACAAAGGTGGGTGATGCATTGCTTTAGTGCAATCACAAAGGTGGGTGATGCATTCCTTTAGTGCAATCACAAAGATGGACGATGCATTCCTTTAGTGCAATCACAAAGGTGGGTGATGCATTTCTTTAGCGCAGTCACAATGAAGGACAGAGCTGACGAGTCTTTCTTGTCTCTTCCTACAGCTGAAGTTGTACAATATCAGGTACAATACCTATGGCTGCTCAGCATACCACTGGATATGTGTGTGTAGAGCTCTGGTTAAAGAAAGCCACTCATCCTTCCTTATTCCTTTTTTTGTATCATCATTAAATTTACACTGGTGTCAATCTCTTTGCTTAATAAAATCATTGACTAGGCTGTTATCAGGCCTCTATAAAGATCCTGGCAGTGGGTGTCATGCTTGGTTAGAAGTGATGACATTCACAGCTTGAATCATTCCAGCTCCTCTAAATTCCACAGCAAAGTCCAGGGACATAACACTATCTATACAACAGCACAGTTCTTACCAGATTCTTTCAGAAAGTCATCTGTGACTCCTAATCTTCTCACCTTGCTATTAATTTCTGAACATGCTTTCTAATCAGATTTGAATAGTATTAGAGTTTTGAATGTCAGAAATGAGGTACCACTACCTGCTGAAGCAAAACCCAGTAAAGCAAAGTTCAGTCTGGGTGCAGCTAAAGTCTATGGAGTAAGGAGAGGAAGTGATAATACAGAAATACATGCACACAAACACGTAATAACACATAAATACATGTACACAAACACGTAATAACACAGAAATGCATGCACACAAACACGTAATAAAACATAAATACATGTACACAAACACATAACACAGAAATACATGCACACAAACATGTAATAACACATAAATACATGTACACAAACACGTAATAACACAGAAATACATGTACACAAACACATAATAACACATAAATACATGTACACAAACACGTAATAACAGAAATACATGCACACAAACATGTAATACCACAGAAATACATGCACACAAACATGTAATAACACATAAATGCATGCATACAAACACACAAAATGTTCTCTCATGTGGCCAGAACAAATACCCCTTATTTCCTTTCATGTGGTCAGAACAGTGCTAAAGCTTGGATAATCAGTGTTGTATATATTTGAAAATGTATATACTAAAATAAAATATGTTCATCCCATCCTCTCCCTCTTAGATGTACAACAATCACGAGTTAATTCTTGTATTTTGCTCCAATTCCAGTCCAGAATTGCAGTTTCAGTATTGGTTGTGGCTGACGTACGTACATTGAGGTGTTTTTTATGTACTATAAGAAAAAGAAACCTGAAAATGCTTGTTTGATGTTTAATCTAAAACACCTTCTCCTGTTGTGAAAATATGAACACTGAGTTCAGAGTTTCAAAAAGAAACCTGAAATGTGCTTTTTATGTTTAATCTAAGACAGTTTCTGCTGTTATAGCAATGTGAGGACTGGGTTTAGAGATGAAAAGATATGGGTAACTACCTAAATGTCACAAAGTCGGTTATAACCAAGTCATCTCAAGCTCGCATTTTAATTTATAGAAATATAAAATCCTACTTACAATTTAACTTTTGCATTACAATATTTATAATTTACTACATGAATATATCCATTTTGTTTTCTTTGCCTAATTTTGTAAATTAAAAATGGAGACAGGATAATTAAACCACCGCAACTATAGACCTACAGAACTACAAAGCTGTATTGACAAGAGGGACATCAAGGTGTTAACAATTTTATATGAGACATCTACAGGTATGTACCAGAAAATTCTATTTTATACAAACAGACTCATTTTTTGTGTCCCCAATACATTTGGTATTTAGAAGGATGGATAAATCTCTCAAGCACTAAAGCATGCATTATTTACAACAGTTCCCTCTATTAAATATACTGATTTGCAAACTATGTACCTATTGTTTGGGGCATTAATTTAGACAGCTGCATGAATATAATGACATAAAAAGCAGTAATGTTTCTAAGTCATGTTGTAAAGTACAAAGTGTATACCAGGTTACACCCTTGATCAGCCGTATCAATATGGGTTTTGTTTTCTTTTATGATTTTTCATGTAGTTTTATGTATAATTTGGAGAATATCACATCAATGTCAATATGCGTAATACTATATTAAAAGGTTTTCTTTTAAAATTACAAAGAATTCTGCTTTAATAATGTTATATTATGGTCAAGCAGCAGCAACATTGATGAAAAGCATGTGGCAGCTTTTATTTTACTTTATTTTATTGCGTAAAATTACCATGCCATGTAGTTTATGGGTTGTGTAAAATCACAGCAAAATGATTTCTAGGATACATTTTGTAAGACAAATATCGACACAGTATGACGTACATCCTATAATATTTATTAAAGGGTTTGGTTTGATATTATAAAGCTTTTCTGAACGTCAAGAGAACATTTTTCATCACCAAGAAAAAATTGCAGTCATCATGAAAGTTATCATAATAAAAGGAAAAGACGATACGCAAAAGCTTGCTTTACAAACAGAACAATGATCTGGACTTACTTCATTGGTCATAGCCCTTAGAAATGGCCATTATTTTGTTAACTAAAATGGTATAAAAACTATGATTTTCTGTAACTTAAATATCAATCACTTGAGCCTCATTCAAATATTTTCAACAATCGATTATGCTGTCTGTTAAATTAATACTCTTTGATTGACCCTGTGGTGTCCTACCTGTTTTATATTTATGCTAAAATAAAATTCTTAGTTTCTTTTGTAAAGTAGTTCTCTCCTACAGTTTCCTTTTACAAATGGTTTATCTCCATAGAGAAAATTCAGATTAAGGAAGTATTCTCAGGTATGAACTGTAGAAGAACAGGTACCATGCCTGGAAAAAATAGGCCAAAATCAGGGTTTTGCAAACATTTTGGAGAGTAAAGGACACACATACAACCAGTATTAGAACTACATAATGTAAAAATGGTTAAAAAATTCCTAGCTAAAAGTTTAAAGAAGTAGAGGTGCTCTTTAATATGAACAACCACTGATTTAAAATCCAGTCCTTTATTCCTCCTCAGCAAGGGCGCCTGCAGGCAGGTGCAAGGGGGTGCACTTGCACCCCCCTGGAATCGGCTAGATAATTAGAAAAAAAGTTTTTTTTTTTTTTTTTTTTTTTTACGTGCGTTCTTCTTTAAGAAGAAAGAAGTCCAAATAGTCCAGTCGCAGGCGTGCTGACATCATCGCTGTCAGAGGTTTGTGAGCGGGAACTCACACAGGCGGGACCTGAAACAAACAGAAGATGGGACACTTAGCAAGCGGGAGTGGGACTTGAAACGAACGGAAGGAAGATGGGACACTTTCAGGTAGGTGTGTGTGTGTGTGTGTGTGTGTGTGTGTGTGTGTGTGTGTGTGTGTGTGTGTGTGTGTAATGCCCCAGGTGTACATGGTGGTGGGTAGAGAATAAGGCTTGAACCCTGTACCTTGGGCCCAAGTGGCAAGAGCCTGAATTCCCTACCCACCACCATTTGTAAAAATGTTGCAGGATTTTCCTTCATACTTTTTCTGTTCCTCATAAAATCTGTGGTTTCTGCATTTGTGTCCTTGTTGCCTGACAGCTACATGTTCTCTGGTTTTATTCTTGGCTGTCTGGAGTGTTTCTCTCTGGGCCTCTGCTAAAAATTAGCTTTTTTTTTTCAAAGTCAGACTTTCCTGGTTAACAAAAGTTAAAAAAAATGGACACACTTCAATATCAGACTTCATATTCTTCAGAAAGTGCATGGTAACAAAAGCTTTTATTCTAGCAATTTTCTAAGTGTACAAGATGGATATTTGAAATGTATCCCTGTGTTTGGGACTGTATTCCCCCCATTATTGGCTTCGTCCAGGTTTTGTGCTAGGGTTGAGAGTTATGGTAAGAACTGAATTCACTGAATATGTTTGGGGGCTGTATTCAACCAGTATTGGCTTTGTTTAGGTAGTGTTTGGGACTGTATTCCCCCCATTATTGGCTTCATCCAGGTTTTGTGCTAGGGTTGAGAGTTATGGTAAGAACTGAATTCACTGAATATGTTTGAGGGCTGTATTCACCCAGTATTGGCTTTGTTCAGGTATTTATTGGCTTCATCCAGGTTTTTTGCTAATGTTGAGAGCTATGGTAAGAACTGATTTCACTGAATATGTTTGGGGGCTATATTCTCCCATTACTGGCTTTGTCCGGGTGTTATTTGCTAAGAGGTTGAGAGCTATGGTGAAATCTGAATTCACTGAATGTTTGGTGGTTGTAGTCACCCATTATTGGCTTTGTTCAGGTCTTTTGTACTAAGAGGTTGACAGCTGTGCTATGGTGAGAACTGAATTCACTAAATGGTAGCTATTTAAGTTTCAGTCTTTCTCTTTCACAAAACAGTTGATTTGGTGTAGTGGTATGTTGCTCTGACTGTTTTGCACGGGGTCCCCTGGGTTCAAGACGTGGCAGTGAAATGTATGGTGGTAACGCAGCATTTTATTCTAGCAACTTTCAAACATTATACAAGCAATGTTTAAAATGTGTCCCTGGTTTTTGGCCTTTTGACCCCCCCCCAATAAATTTTGGCTTTTTCCAGATTTCTTGTGCTGAAAAGTTCAGAGATACAGCTGAGTGTCGAGTAGATTTTACAAGGAGCTGAGAGCTGCAGGGGAGCAAAAGTTTAGTGCTGCTTGTGTTTAGTCTGCTTGCATTGTTAATAGCACAACAGATAGTGTACTTGCTTTAGATGCTGAAGGCTGTGGGTTCTACTCCCACAGTAGGTAAATGCATTGCTGATGCTGTATTATGTTGTAAAGGGGGTGGATGCTGCAGTCTTTTTGGCAAAGATACCTAGTAACTATGAACCTGTTAACAGTTTGCTATCCATTCCCTATTGCGGTATTACTAGCTTTTCATTTTTATTGCATGCAACAAAAGCAATTTATTCTTCAAGGGTAACAGGCACTTTATTTGTAGATTAAACAATGACATATAAAGTGTTTGCTAGCAGCAACCTCTTTATTAGTTACAAATTTTTTCAATGTGGAGTTTACTACTTCAGAGATTGTGTATATTTTTACTGATACTGGTGGACTTGAGTAGACTTTTTATGATGGAAATGTTCTGAATTGGGCAGTTTTGTCATTGGTGGATGCTTTTTGTTTCATTGTTTACTGAAAATGTTCAAAACAATAAATTTAAAATGCCCTCTAACAACTGTACTGTATTGTACAAGGAATATAATGTAATACAGTCAGGAAGGTGCATCAAAGAGCACGTGTATGTTATGTTCGAGGGGCCTATGATTTTGTAGACAGCCCAGAGTTAATATTTGCCATTGGCAAAATGTATTTTCTCTGAAAGTGGGTTTCAGTGCTGTTTCAATGCATGCGAGTTTCAAGAGCTGAGAAGTTTTAATGTTAGTCTATTTTCATTGTGAGACTGCATTGCTTTAACAGATATGTATTAGGGTTTGTGCTGTAAAATGCAAAATAAAACTTTCAAATGAAATCCTAAATCATCGCAGAAGTAAAGCAGTATGCACATTAGTGTTTATGATAAATGGGGCAAAATAACCAAGGAATGGGACATTGGAATGGCTGCAGGGGGGAGACTCCATTTGACCATGATTTTGTGAGGGGGGTAGCAAGCTCAGACAGCCCCGGTTGAACTATACCTCTCAGTTATTCATATCTTTGCAGAATGAATAGATATTTGCTGCTTATTTTTGGTTTGTTCCTCAAATTTGTGATTTTCTAGCAAATCATTTAGGAATGAAGCCATTAAATGACAGACATTGAGTTTCAGATGTCATAACCTTCAGAAAAATGCATGCTAATGCAAGACTGTCTTTATGTTTATACAAGAGCAATTTTTAGTAGTGTTTGTATGTTCCCCAATATATTTGGCCTTGTTCAGATTTCCTGCATTAAGAGGTTGAGAGGTACGTGCAAATCACTTTGTAGATTAGGAATATCCAAACATCTCAATTGTCCCCAATTCTGGCTCAAAATGTTGCTCTCCCCTAATAATCCCTCCTCCAAAATGGCAATTTTGGAAGAAAATGTGGAGGGTTTACAATTATATATAACTGTAATGATCATAGATTACCTTTATTTCAGAAATGCATGTGGATGCTCTTATTTTGTTAGCTGCTTCAAGTTAACTGTTAATATTAAAAAGGTGTCCCTTTTTGACAGGTATTTTTGCATCACATTTTGGTCCGTTTTTCATAAAATTGTGGTTTTCTGGCAAATTAGTGGCAAGTCATTAAAGATTGAAGTTAGAAAATAATGGCAGACATTTGAGTTTCAGATTTCATACCCTTCAGAAAATTTGTACTAATGCAAGATCTACCTGTTCTATTTAAGTTATAAGAGCAATATTTAAAAATTGGCCTTAATTTTGGGCTTGTGTCACACTTCTAGTTCTATGTATGGCTTTGTCCAGATTTCTTGCTCTGAAGTTGAGAGGTATGAGTGTCAGATCCATCACTGTCAGCCAGAGACATTTCAAATTGTGACATACTTATTGCACCCCACTCCCCATTGTAGTGGCTCTGTATGTGTCCATGGAAGGCAAGGAGCAGTTATGCAGTGTAAGTATGCAGAGTATTCCCCCATCCAAAGTAGATCACAAATACGACCATGGCTTTTCATCTGTGCTTGATTTTGCAAAATGTTCTGGTTTTCTATCAGATTTTTGTACTGTTGATTTATGCTTCTTATTCTGGAACTGTATGCTGTCACAGTGCCCCGTTGCTCTGTTTAAGTAGCCATGGTTTAATGAACACCAGGTAAGCTTGTCGGAGATTGTAAGATGCAAGTAAGCTTTAATAAGCTTGTCGGATATTGTAAGATGCAAGTAAGCTTTAGTAAGTATATTGTTAAAGAATTACCAGCATTGAAAGCCTTTTCGTTGTTGCCATGCAGAGAATATTTACATGACTAGATAATGTATAAGCCTTGGGTATTGAAATGCATATGACAGTATTTTATTTATTTTATTTGCAGTTGGTTTGCCAGGATAGTCCATTGGGCCAAATGAACCCATTTTCAATGGAGTCCTGGGGAGAAAAGCTCCAAAACTAAGTAGGTTATTAATAGATATACAAATTATACAATTACACAGAAGTTAATCATACAAGAAATAACAATTTGCAAATAATAAAACAAAAACTAGAGCGAGTACAATCTAGTGATGAAATTAATAGGTAATACAGACTAAAGGGAAATTTAGCACAAAAGCACTGAGAAATAACAACATATTTGGAAGCATTTCATGACAATATTGAGGAATAATAACATATTAGGAAGCAATGCACAAAAGTACTGAGAAGCAATAACGTATTAGGGAAGCAATACTTGGGAAGTGTGGCCTAGTATATTCTTTCTGATTATTGTAGGAATAATAATATGTATGAGTTAGGGTGGGTAATTAGGAAAGTTGCAGGAGGAAACAGAGGAAGAAAGAAGATGGAGTTTGCAAGTGTTAGTTATGTGGGGTGGGAGCAAGAGCATTGCCACTGGGATACTAGATGTGAGTGAAGAGATCTTTTAAATATAAAATGGTTGCGGGTCGTGCGAATGGAAGGTGGTAGGCAGTTCCAAAGGCATGCAAGGCCATAAGACAGAAGATTTTTGCCTGGGGACGAGTTGGTTTATATACTTCTAATAGATTTTGATTGTTGGACCTTAATACTCTAGCAGGAAGGTGCATTTTAAAGGCTGATGAAAGGGAGGGACAAAGGGAGGGGTTGAAAATGAGCTTATGTGCAAGATTTAGTTGAGTATATGTGAGATAACTGGGTAGCTCTAGCCATTTTAGTTTTTGGAGAGAGGAACACTGGTGGGTGGAGGACTTGTGGTTGGTAGCGAACTTGGCAATTTTGTTGTAGCAAGAGGAAAGTTGTGTTTTTAGAGAGGTCTGTAGATTAGTTAGGAGTGGAGCTCCATAGAGAAGGGAGGGGATAAGAAATGAGGTAGAGAGGGTGATTTTGGTAGCAGGTGTAAGGTAATGATTTTGTTGGTAAAGCATACCTAGTTTTTGATGGGTTTTCTTGATATTTAACTGTAGGTGGGAGTTGAATTTGAGCTGGTTATCAATTTGGACCCCAAGTAACTTGGTCTCGGACACCAGTTCCAGGGGTAGATTATTTTGTCTAGAGATGTGGAATGAGTTTATATTGAAAGAAGTTGCCTTAGAGGGGGTGAATAACATTAATTTGGTTTTAGAGGAATTGAGTGCTAGGTGATTCCTTTTCATCCATTGCTCAGTTGTTGTAAAAGCATCTTGAGTCAGTTTTAGGAGTGAGGGGATAGAGGTGGCAGCGCAGATAATAGCAGAATCATCGGCATATTGGATGATGTCTGAGAATGGGATAGAGTTGCGGAAATCATTTATAAATATATTGAAGAGAAGGGGACTCAGTATAGAGCCCTGGGGTACCCCAGTAGGAGTATTTAGAAATGAGGAGGTGGCCTTTTTCCATTTGACTGCTTGAGATCTGTTAGGTAAGTAGCTGGAGAACCAGTTCAAGGAGGAGGGAGATAAGTTTAGACAGTTTAGTTAGTAGCAGGCTGTGAGAGAGTGTCAAAGGCCTTAGAGAGGTCGAGTAGTAGGGTAGAAACAATTTGGCCAGAGTCGCGGGCTTTATTTACAGTTTCAAGGAAGGAGAGGAGGGCAGTCATAGTGCTATGATGTGGTCTGAATCCATGTGTGGGAGTTAGTAGGTGATTATCTAAGAGATGTGGAAGGAGTTGTAGTTGGATACACTTTTCTAGGAGTTTAGAGATGGGGGACAGAATAGCGATGGGGTGGAAATTAGTAACATTGTTGTTGTTGCCACCTTTTATGTAGAGGTATGATAAAGGCCCTTTTCCAGACTTGGGGTACTATACATTCTTGGATAGAGCGGTTGATTAAAATGCTAATAGGGTAAGCGATTGCTTCAGCAGCTTTGCTAAGAAAGTAAGAAGGGATGTTATCAGGAGCATTGGTGCATGGCTTCAGTTTCATAAGGAGTTTCTTTATAGTAGAAGTGGGTATAGGTTTAAATGAGAAAAAGGAGTGTGAAGAGGGAGAATTAGGGGCAGATGAAGCTGATGAAGTAGTAGGAGTAGGAGGAGTGGAGGGATGGGAGTTAGTAGATGGGAATGAGGAAGTAGTAGCAGAGTGGGGTAGAGAGATGGTTGGGGATGGTAAGGAGTTTTGGAGAATGTAGTGGTGTTAGAGAAAGATGATGTTAATTTGGAAATGGATTCAATGAAAAGAGTTAAATTGGGTAGCCAAGTCTTGGTCAGGAGCGTTTGGGTCTGGGGTAGGGGTATCTGGTTTGCTGGGGTTAAGTAGAGTAGAGATACCTTTCCAAAATTTCTGAGGGTTTGATTTTATTATTGTTTTGAAGTGTGGAAAAGTAGTTTTGTCGGTCGAAGATTATGAGCTTTTTTACCTTATTTTGAAGTATTTTATATTCATTGTAATAAAAGGACAGGATTACAGTATTTTCAGAAGCTCATTACATTTTATTGCAGACCAGTGTCTTAAAGCAGTGTCTGTGTGTTAGTACACTTGTAGTTGGGTCAGGGTGGCTTTAATGGTATATGGTAAATAAGCATTGCTACCTTACTTAAAAGCCAAGCCCTGCAACAACTAGCTCCACACTGACGTCAAAACACAATAGCTCTGGTGGGTAAATGTACTCTGTAGTAATCAAAAAAGGCAAATGTTTAAAATAACTACAGCTTATGTGCAAACACAATAGGTAGTGATGAAACAATGCTCTGCTAAAAATGCTTTAATGCTCCACATTGCTGAGCTGCAGATCAGTTATCACTGGCTACCAGGATTTCACCCACTTCAGCTCAAGCACGGTGCCGTTCAGTGCAACCTTCCCAGAACTAATTCAAGTCTGACCAGAATTATTTGGTGTGTGTATAAGAGGGAGGTAGCATACCCCTCAGCTGCCCAGATTTTTGCCCCATATTCCTCCTAAAAAGGATTGAAGTTGCTAAATGAGACATTTCAGTTTTAGATGTCATGTCATTTAGAAAAATGCATACTAACACAAATCCTGTTACTCTTGCAATTTTCTAAGTTTCTGAGAGCCATATTTATAATCTGTCCCTATTTATTTTAGGCTTTGTCCAGATTTCTTGCACTAAGGTTGAGGCCTTGAGGGGTGTGGTATGTTTATGAAAAAGTGAAATGCCCAAGTTAGAGTTAACAGGTGGAATTTTCAAGTGCATTTTCAAGGAACTGTGAGTTTTAAGGGAAGCTAAGTTCACTGCTGCTCATGCCAAGTCTATTTACAATGTGCAACTGTTTTGTTTAGCAAATGGTATCTCTATTGTGGTATAAAGTTTTAAAGCTATGTTAGTAGCACCACAAGTAGAATACTTGCATCTTAATGTAAAAGCTTGAGGTTCTATTCCTACAGCATATACATTTGTATGCTGCAGTCCTCAGGATGTCCTCCTTTGGATGAGATGCCTAATAACTATGAACCTGTTTTTCAGCTTGTCATCCATTTTCTATTGCAATATACCAGCTTACCATTTTTAATTTAACATAGGCAATTTATTCTTTGACGGCAACAGGCACTGAATTTGTAGATGAAACACTGAAATATACAGTTGTTTTCTAGCAACAACATCTTCATTAGTTTCAGATATCTTTAATGTGGAATTATTCAGATTACTTTTACTTCAGCAGAGTCACTCAAACAAGTGCTGCTGTATAATACAAGGGATATAATTCAATTATATATTATAATTAATACAATCAGGTAAATCAAATAACTTTTGCATGGCCCTAACGGTGTGCAAGGAGCCTATTGCTTGAAAACAGTTCAAAGGTAAATAACCTGCCACTGGCCAGATGCATTTTCTTTGAATGTGGGTTTCAATGCTGTTTCATTGAATGTGAGTTTCAAAAGTAGAGAAGCTTTAATGCCAAGTCTGTTTTCATTGTAAGACTATTGCTTTGTTTAGGTTTAGTAAATGTCTCAGTGTTTGGGCTATAATGTTTGAAATAAAAGTTGTAAATTAAATCCAACTGCCTGTAATCATTGTAAAACTAAAGCATAAAACAGTATGCACACAGATTTGAACAGTGTCTACAGTAAATGGGGAGAAATAGTCAAGTAATGGGACACTGGAATGGCTGTGTGGGCGGGGCTTGGGGTGGGTGGACTTGGGCGGGGCTGTGTTGGCAGGGGGCGGGGTGAGCTATGTGGGTGGGGCTCTGGGTTTGCACCCCCCTGCAAAAAATCCTGCGGGCTCCCTTGCTCCTCAGCCATAACTCTTGAAAATTATACAATGACACTTCATTATTATTTAAAATGCTTACAATGATCGTACAAAGCAGTCAACAGGCCCTTTGTAAATTAAAAACATGAATAAGTCTTACCACAAAAGAAAAAAATGAAATAATAGAAATCCCTGTAGCTGCAGCTACTAAAAATAAAAGCTATGGCCACTATATTCTCTGCAACACTAATAGAAACTGAAATCAAACAGAAGCACAGAAAATAAACACATACTCTCATGAATACATAGCATTTCCCTTTACTCCATCACAACAATTTGTAAACCTAAGTGAAAAATTCATACAACTCACTTTAGCACATCAGGAGTGTACAAATGTCCTAGCATAACTGGTTGCATGTGCGCTCCTAACTCCTGTATAAAGAAATGATAAAAACGGCATTTTACAGATGCGGTCTGCAAGTGTCAGCATGTACACGCTCTATGCATTTGTAAGACATGTACTAGCAAGCAGAAGAGGATTGAAATTCACCCTTGTGAACAAACCATGCCAGCTATGGGTAAGTCCTGCATCGCCCAAACCCAAAGTTTAGTTACTGATAAATTACAGCAAATGCTTCATGCTTTGTATTCTGACTGCTGATCAATGGCAATTCAACTCTGTTGATATCCCACCTGTCTAGCCCTTATGCTGCCACTAGTCTCACCTAATTCTGCTGTAATTCACTCTGTCAGATAGTGATAAGGAAATTCTAGTAAGCTGCTTACTCATTTGCAGCCTATAATAACTTTTCTTCTGTTCTTTCTCTTTCTCTGCACAGAGCTAGACCCTATCTCACAGACACTTCTAGAAAAAACATTGTGTCTTCCTACTCCTTCCATTACTGCTTTATGGGCGGGAGGGTGGCATAATTGTTAAGGTGTTTACCTTACAAACACAAGGGTCAAGGTTTGATTTTCACATGGGGCAATTGGCTAGGCTTACAATGGCTCACAAGGGCAGTTAGCCTATTACTAACCTATGAACCTATGCATTATCTTGCCTTGCAAACCTGCATGCCATCTATAAGGCAAAACTTTATACATGTTATAAGAAAATAGCAACATTTAACAATATATAAGATCTTACGAGTAGAGTTTGCATCTATAAATCCATCCTTTTTGGAATTATTCTTCAAAAATAAATGGGACTGAGTTCTCTATTAGTAATAAAAAAATAATTCTAAAGTGGAAAACCTACATCTTCTCATTACTGGAAAATTTACACTTGAAAATTTTTTTATAGAACTTTTTTAACCCCTAACAAAATTGAAGTAATTTATATAACTGTGAAAATTAACTGCTGGAGATGTAATGATGGTTCTATTGCAGACTGGATTCATATGACTCTGGAATACAAAATGGTTTCATTTTTCTGAACTGAGTTTAAACATTTTCTCAAGCATTGTGGCTGGATAAATGCATTCTAACTAATTCACTAATTTTGTTTAATTCCAGATTCTATTCCTAGATCACAGGTGCCTCTCCTTCGGTTCATGTTAACCACAGCAAGAAAATAGTTATGAAAAATTGGAAATATAAAACTGTCTTACCTTTCACTGAATTCATCTTTTTGGTTAAAGATGTTTTTAGGAAAGAATTGTTAATTTTAAAAATGAAAACATTTAATATTATACAGCAAAGTAAAGATTGGTTAAATGATTTATCAAAACAAATAAAATATTTTAAAGTGGAAAGTAAATATTGGCAAAGGCTAAATGACTTATTGGATGAATTCCTCGACTCTGTCAATGCCAATGCAATGGATCAACTGGTCGACACTCCTATGAGAGGTGAAAATATCGTGGACCTAATACTAACCAACATGAGTAGCCACTGTAACACCCCTACAGTGTCATCCTCCTTGGTAAGATCTCACCATAAAACAATTGTCAGGATGAAACAAAAAAACTTTTCCAAAGCTGACTACAATCTCCTCAGAGAAGGTATAAGCAGCTTCACAGCCACCATCCCTTCAGTTGGAACAAGCACTAATGCCCAAGCCTACACCAAAAAACTATATGAGCACCTACATAGCTGCATGGACTCAGCAATACCTGACAGGACCAAATCATCTTCCTCAAGGAAGAGTAAACCTGTCTGGTGGACAGCAGCAATAAACAGACTCTATAATAAAATGAAAAAAATGCTATCCAGGGCCAAGAAGGAGCAGGTGCCAAGTTGGAAGCAATCTCTCCTTTGTCTGAACAAGCAAATCACTGGTGAAATCCTCTAAGGTTAACTTCGAGTCCAAATTGGCCACATCCACTAAGGACAGTCACAAGGCATTCTTTACATATGTCCGCAATCTGAATGGTAACACCCAAATCTGCTCTGAAATGGTGGTCAATAACACCACATACACAAATGCCGTAGATATAGCCAACCTGCTGGCAGACAGGTTCAGTGAAAACTTCACCCCCCAATTCCCCCCATAAGTAAACCAGGGCATTACCAGAACCTGCATCCTCCCCTCATCACCAAGGAGCAGGTGTTTAATGCCCTCTCAAAGGCAAAAATACAGTCTCCATGGGACCGAACAACATCCCTGGCTGTGTCCTACATGAACCCAGGCATGAACTCTCAACTCCATTAACCACCCTATTCAGCCAAAGCCTGAGCACCGGCTTCAACTCAGCTGAATGGAGGACAGCCACTGTGATCCCTCTACACAATGGTGGAACATCCACTGACCCAGGCAGTTATAGGCCCATCAGCCTAATTATCCTGATCTGCAAGGCCATGGAATGCATTATCATGGACCTTATAAATAAGGACATTGGCAACCTCCAAATGCTTGACCACACATAGTTTGGTTTTGTCAAAGGGAAATCATGCATGTTACACTTGGTTGACATCTTTGAAACAGTCACCAAAGCCATGGCTGAGGGGAAGTCAGTGCACACTGCCACCTGCCTTGACCTAGCCAAAGCCTTCGACACTATTCCCCACTTGGGCACAATAGATAAACTTTCCCAGCTATACAGCAACCCCTGTGTTACCAGATGGGTAGCTAACTGGCTCACTGATAGAACCCACTCAGTCAAAATAGGTGAAGCCACCTCTAGTAGTAGACCCGTAATGAGCAATGCACCCCAAGGATTGGTCTTGGGGCCTCTACTGTTTGGGATATACTTTTCTGAGGTGCAAACCAAAACCAGTTTTCTGTGGCTGACCAAGTTTGCAGATAACTGCATGCTGGGCACTGTCATTAATTCCACTAGTGATGTGAACATCCTCCAAAGGGTCTTACCCCAACTAATGACTGGTGCCAGAAGCATGGCCTCAAACTGAATGCAAAAAATGCATCATTATCCCTTTTGGGGAAAATGAAGCCCCCACTAATTATCACATTAATAACAATGTACTAAGCACACAGTCTGTTGTGAGGGACTTGGGCACCCAGAAGGCTTTCTACATGGCCCACCTCATATGTAAGGGTATTTCATCCAGGAACACAGAGGTCATAACATCCCAGTAGTCCTCCCTTATCAGACCCATTATCGAGTACAATGCCCCCTTCAACATGTACCATGCCAAGCACATACAGCAGCTGGAGAGACCACAGAGGTTCCTGACCAGGACAATCCAGGGTCTCAAACACCTGTTCTATACAGATAGGCTAAACGCCCTGTCTCTCTACTCAGTCTGATACAGACTGCTCAGAGGTGACCTGTGTATGGCCTACAAGGCCATCTCAGACCCAGCATTGATGGAATTGCTGTATATCTGTAAGTCACACTACACTCATGCAAACAACATGCAAGGCCTCAACCTGATCTGTGACATTAATAGAACTTGTCGGTGGGATAGATTTCTGTCCCAAAGACTCCCCCATCTATGGAACAGACTCCCTGGATGACTGGATGGGAAACAAAGTACAACCATGGGATCCCACCTGTGTCCCTGCTGGACAGGGGAAACAGGTGCTGACTTTGTGGGAACATGGGCAAAATTCTTGGCTAGGCTTAAAGGGCCTCTGGGCCAATAGCCTAGTATCATCCTATGAACCTATGAAACCTATTAATGGCTTGGTTCTACTATACAAAATTTTACTGTGGGCTTTTGTAAATAGTTTTATGATTACTTAAATTTGTACAGTTTTAATCTTTAAAATCTAATAAAAATTTATTAGAAAAGAAAAGAAAATAGCAAAATTTGCACCAACCTAACTAACTCACATCACTGTCAGGCCCTGAAACAACTTGTTGTTTGTCTTTCGCCTAACTAACTCACATCACTGTCAGGCCCTGAAACAACTTGTTGTTTGTCTTTCGCCTAACTAACTCACATCACTGTCAGGCCCTGAAACAACTTGTTGTTTGTCTTTCGCCTAACTAACTCACATCACTGTCAGGCCCTGAAACAACTTGTTGTTTGTCTTTCGGCTTTTTCCCGGTAAGGGGTCGCCACAGCGGAACTCTGGTCGCTTAAACTCCCATACTACCTAATCCATAGACCTGAAAACTATCCTTCCTTAGACAATACCTTAAAATACTACTTTCTAAGGAGTGATCTTCTCTCAAGCAAAAAAAAAAAACATAATTACCACATCTAACATTACTGTGGGGACTCACTCTATTCTAAGTCACAAGACTTAGGAACATCACCACATTCTACTAAAACAAATAAACAAACCCAAACCCTTTAAACTCAGAATTAAACACCTAAACAACTGCTAGCTATGAGCTTGCTCAACAACAGGATAATACTGCACACTCACATCCCTTTAGTAACCAACCTGACACTGTATACTTTCATACAGTGACTGGCTGAGTGAAGTACATTTGTCTCACAACACACTGTTAACTGAATGAATAAACAAATTACTCTCATATTCTACTATTTCTCTTTCCTACATTATAAATTATAATCATATTACAAATACCATTACTGACTGACTGCATTTGGGGAACAATCAAGCTTGGCAAAGAGCAGCTGTTCATATGTAATAGGTCTTTGCAACGCTTTTACAAATACCTTTGCTACACTTTAGAGAATGGGCAACCTGCACATTGGCACCCTGATTGGAAAATGAATTTCTCCAGCAAGGTGTTAATGTACAGGTAATGCCAGCTGAAAAACAAGTCCACCACCTCATGGCCTCAGTCTGAGCTGCTATGGAGCTCAGAATGAATGAAAGCTAATGGTTGCCATTATTTTATGCTTGCTAAGCAGTAGTTCTGCTGTTTAGTGAGTGTAAATTGAAAAAAAAAAGAAAATTAAAAAAAAGTAGAAAAGTGTGTGTGTGTGTGTGTGTGCATGTGTGTGTGTGCGTGTGTGCATGTGTGTGTGTGTGTGCGAGACAGAGAGAGAGAGAGAGAGAGAGATCAATCAACCAGTGGCATTAGCATTTAAGAGAACTGCATACCTCTTGACCTCTTAGCTCAAGAAATCTGGTCAAGCCTAAAATAAAGGGGAGCAAAGACTAAAAAATGGGAACAGATTTTAAATAGTGCTCTTATAAAATTAGGAAGTTGATTGATTGGCAGCAACCACACATTTTAGGAGTAAGGGACAAAAAAAATGAATTAAATGGCTGGATATTTTTTGAAAATGTTATATTTTGGATGTAAAATACTTCCTCCAACTCCATTTTTATATACTACAGCAAATTTGAAACGTTAGGCGAAGGGACTATTTTACATCAAAAATATATATAAAAATAATATAGTAATAAAAAAAGATAAGTAACTAAAAGACAACAATTTTACAGATAGCACATTCTGTAGGCATAATAATGTCTTCTTGAGAGTGCTAACTTTTATATCAAATAAACCTTAAACTGTGCTGTGTTGATCCTGCTGTGCTGAATCTCCACTTTGCTTTTTTGCTTCATATTTATCATTGTGCTTGTGTGGAGTTTCTAAACCTGCCTGTGGTTTTTACTTTATATTTTAGCCAGAGGAAGTAATTTAGCAGGAACAACTGGTCAAATACATGAAAACAGAGAGCACTTGGCAACCATGGCTAATAAACATGAAACTCACGGAAAACAGACTAGGATTACGAGAGCAGTGAAAGAAAAAAAAACAGAAAACGCATGATCAATAAAACAGAGTGTAATAATAAAACAAAGTGTAACAATAAAACAGAGTGTAACAGAAAACAGAGTGTAACAATAAAACAGAGTGTAACAGAAAACAGAGTGTAACAATAAAACAGAGTATAACAATAAAACAGAGTGTAACAGAAAACAGAGTGTAACAATAAAACAGAGTGTAACAGAAAACAGTACAGATTCTGCAGAGAGTAAGTTACTGGGATAAAATATGAGACATGCCAATTTAGCAGGTGGCAACCTTTGTACTAAACTGAGAAAAAGTAGCTATGAGGAAAGGTAATAACAATAATTATTAAATAGAGAGATAGACAGGGAATAAATATTTATAGAATTTCTGATGGAGTGATAACCAACAGTGTAAACATAAATGAAAAAGAACTAAAAACAAAGGTAAAACAGGTGGTAAAAACAAATAGAATGAGCTAGATATGATATACTATAACAGGATTAGGATACTGGCCTGACCGTTCTTATATTAAAAAGGAGTAAAAGTAAATCCTAACAGAATAAAACAAAACAGAATGCAAAGTAAAGGTAAAATCATCTCTAAGCTGCAGGAATCAAACCTGTAGCTATTAATGGAACTAATAACCATGACAAAAATAAAGAAAAAAATTATAAGACAACGAGTCAACGGTAAACATTATAACTAAAAAGATAGTTGAATGCAGAAAAAAAAACATCAAAGGAGAATTTGCCTTCACGTTCCAGTGTCCAGAATAGTCTCCAAGATGCCAGTGGAATCAGAAATGTGGCAGGATGACAGCCTGAAATATGACAATAATAAAGGGAGATATCTCTGCAGCTGAAAAAGCCTTCCATGGTACTCTGAGTTTAGGGATAAAGCCCAATATCTAGAGTCTAAAGCAGCTTTGCAAAAAGCAAAATCCCTCAGGGTTCTAGCAAGCAGAGTCACAATTCAGCTGCTGGTTTTTAGCTAGGGATAAAAATAAAATACTGTCATCAAGACAACTGAAGGTAAAACAATAAACAAGATGATTGCTAACAACTGGGACAACCAAACAGGGTAACAGTAGCAATCTAACAAATAGTGCCATTAAAAATACAGCTGGTCCCCAGAGATAAGAAAAGCAAACAAAAAGAATGCTGTGATGGCCAACATGTTGTTAGAGGGGTGCAAATGATGCAATGATGGGATAATCAAAAGAAGAAAGCTGGTGCCAAAATGGATCCAAAACCAAGTAAATCTAGGTCAACAGTTAATGCAGGTGAGAGGGCTGAAAAAAGCTCAATGATTTTCAGATGGTATTTGTAGATTTCTGTGAAATTCAACAAACGTGTACTTAGCTCAGTTTAATGCAGTACAAAACTGTGTTACACCAAAATGTGTTGCTGTATATTGTAATGTGCTGAACTATAAATAATGTAACATGGCAGTGATGAGATTCCAAACAAATGCTAATGGGCTGGAGCCCAGGTTTGGATGAAGACATCATGTGAGCTGAATTTTGACAAATTTGTTCAGTTGCACAAAGCTCACACAGTAACATATCGTGGCTAGGCAGCTTGTCAGATGATACAATACTGAATATAAACAAATGAAGCAACATTACGATATTGATGGACCATGATAACTACCACATGAAAATGTAACAGGCATGAATCCAAGGGATCTGTACTGAAGATGAGTGGTTGTACAAGTTTTCACTAATAATGCTGATGTATAGCTTTAAAAATATGCTATATAGGAAGAAGAAAGTAGGAATGAGACAGAAACGAGACAGTACTATCACAAGTGTAAGGACTGCTTGTAAAACAATGGCTTAGTGATGAAAACCTGGGGAGCAGAACATTTGACTGAGGGGAAACTTGACTAAACTGTACCTTGGCTCACAGTCTTACATTAACATTTCTATTTACGCCAAAGCTGGTAGAGTGTCTCTGATGCCTTGTTATTTACTGCTGCAACTCCTCTCTTAGCCTCTTGTTAGTCAACCAGTATTCCTTCCTTGCCTGGTTCGTCTTTCATCTCCCACTTTTTCCTGCACTTCTTTCTTGAGATGACTTCCTGGACTTGTGCAGTCCACCACCAGTTTTGCTTATCTACCTTATTTCCATATCTAGCTCAGCCACGTACTTGTTCTATAGTCCTCTGTTTTGAGGTGCTGACATTCTTCCTCAACTCCACCTATTTCCTCTTCTACTTGAGGAGGTAGAGCCCTAAGTAATTCTTTGAACTGTTTTGCTTTCTCTCCATTCGACTTCCCGATCTTCAGACTGATCTCTGTTGACCTGAAAGTCTTCATTGACCACTGCTTACACCTGATTGTGGCAATCCAGTGCCTTTTCCTTACTAGGTGGATGTCTACCTGAGTTGTATGTTGGCCATTCTTGTATGTGATCTTCTGACTGTCTCTTACTGAAGCGTGTGTTGGTCACCCTCAAGCCATTTGCCAGACATAAGTCTAGAATAGCCCCTCTTTATTTATTCCTTTTGCCCCACCCATGCAGACCCAGGCATTCCTCACATCCTGTTCTGCCTGTCCCAATATGTGCATTCATTCACCAATTATCAACCCATTATCCAACCCCAGCACATGCAACAACTAGAATGTTGACAGAGGTTCCTCACAAAAAGAATACAATGTGTAAACTCAATGTCCTATGCAGAGCATCTCAAAGCTGTATCTCTGTACTCTTTCCCACAGATTGCTGAGAGGTGATTTTATGACTGGCAAATCCACCAAATAAACAGTAGCAGAACTACTAGATCTACGAATTTAAACTTTGCTTGTGACTTAAAATGTGATATGTTGGAAAGACAGGTCGATATTTCACCTCAGGGATCACTTCTGTGGCTCTGCTTGACAGGGACACAGGAAAATAATTTTCTTGGGTGGCAAAAGCCAGGGTACCATTTGGCTAGGCTTATATAGGCCGTAGGGCAATAGTCTAGTTCCTACCTATGAACCTATGAACCTATATTTCAGAGCATTCACATTTTCTGGAATAGCCTTCTCATCCATGTAAAGCAGAGTGTTTCCTTACCTCTATACAAGTGCAGCCTGGACCAGTGGATGGAATATACTGGAAATTTATCCCTGGTCTGACACCTACGTCTCTGATGTACATAGGCAGCCATTAAATCATGCCCTAATTATAACATACACCCTTTAAAATAACCATTATGGCATGATTACTTGTGGAATGCATTTTGGTTGCATGGCTAGGCTTCTAAAAGCCCCAGTGGATGTTAGCCTAGTATATAGAACTAAGAACCTATGAGGCATGTAGCAAGAGTGAATATGGGTGCATTGGGAATGGGAGGCTGTTACTCACAAAAGCATTGCATCTGAATGTAAAACTCAATGAAAAAAATTAGACCAAGGGTACAGTTTGATCTGATGTCCTTCAAATTAAAGTCCTAGGGTTGATGATTTGTTATATCAAGCATTTGCTAGTAGGAATGTACAACCCACCATGTGGCACGTAACAGAATTATATGGCCCTAGAGTGGGAATTCCAGCCATGAGCATTCCAAGGTGATGGATATTTATTTATTTATTTGCTTTTGTTTATCAGGAAAGTCCAAATGGCGTAGAAAACCCCTTCCTGTGGAGGCCTTGGGAGAAACATCTCAAAGAGTGAAAATACAGTTATACAAAGACATCACAATTCTCTATCAAATGACATGAAGTGGACAGCTCCAAGATCATAAATGCAGTTACAGCAGCGATAATGTCTATTTGTAATCTAAACAAGTACATGAAGTTGTAACGTGCTCATAATACAATGACTAGAGTACAATAAATTATGTTCTACAGGTGACTGAATATGCCATATAGATTATACATTCTATAAGTAATGACAGGGAGTAGAAACATAGATGAAGGAGAGCAATGCAAAGGGCGTGGAATGCACTGAGGCAGTGAGAGTAGTAAGACAGGCACACAGGAGTGGAACATGAGCACAGCCGAGTCTGTGACGTGTTGTTTTAGTAGCATCATAAAGGATTTATTTACGGATTCTGCAGTGGTACAGCGGTTGCATTGTTACCTCACAGCAAGAGGTTCTCCTGTTCGATTCTCGGCTGGAGTGCCTTCTGTGGGGAGTCTGCATGTCCTCCACACAGTCGAGTGGCCTCCGAAAGACATGCATGAACGGCGTGCCTTCACTGAAGGTTGGGTGTCGGGCTGGCAACTCGGCACCATAAAAATTTACTGCCAATCATTAGTGGACCAGAGTTCTGCTGTGGCGACCCCTAACCGGGAAAAGCCGAAAAGACAAACAACATAAAGGATTTATTTATTTTATTTATTTTACATTTGTTGACTGGGATAATCCGACTGGATTCATGTCCATTTTCAGTGGAGGCCCAGGGAGAAAAGCTCCAAGATAAGCAGTTAAGATTACAGATACAATATATACAGTGGTTACATACTTAACAAGTTATACAAATTCCAAGGTTAGAGATAATCCCGGGTGTAAGATTACACATACAATATACACAGTGGTTACATAATTAACAAGTTATACAAATTCCAAGGTTAGAGATAATCCCGGGTGTAAGATTACAGATACAATATATACAGTGGTTACATACTTAACAAGTTATACAAATTCCAAGGTTAGAGATAATCCCAGGTGTAAGATTACAGATACAATATATACAGTGGTTACAGACTTAACAAGTTATACAAATTCCAAGGTTAGAGATAATCCCGGGTGTAAGATTACAGATACAATATATACAGTGGTTACATAATTAACAAGTTATACAAATTCCAAGGTTAGAGATAATCCTGGGTGTAAGATTACAGATACAATATGTACAGTGGTTACATACTTAACAAGTTATACAAATTCCAAGGGTGACGATAATCCTGGGTGTAAAATTACAGATACAATATGTACAGTGGTTACATACTTAACAAGTTATACAAATTCCAAGGTTAGAGATAATCCCAGGTGTAAGATTACAGATACAATATATACAGTGGTTACATACTTAACAAGTTATACAAATTCCAAGGTTAGAGATAATCCCGGGTGTACGATTACGCATACAATATATACAGTGGTTACATAATTAACAAGTTATACAAATTCCAAGGTTAGAGATAATCCTGGGTGTAAGATTACAGATACAATATGTACAGTGGTTACATACTTAACAAGTTATACAAATTCCAAGGTTAGAGATAATCCCGGGAATAAGATTACAGATACAATATATACAGTGATTACATACTTAACAAGTTATACAAATTCCAAGGTTAGAGATAATCCCGGGTGTAAATCCAGATTAAGTAACACAACTAAGATAAATTATACTTATTAACTCATAGTAGAGGAGAGTTAGTCTGGTTTGATACATTGACATAGCCAGTTTAGTGTCAAATATTGTTTGAGTCTTATCTTAAATTGACTCAGGGTGGTAAGTAAATTAATATCAGATGGGAGTGAGTTCCAAGTTCTACCTGCAGAGTTGGTCAAGAGAGAGTCACCGGCTGAGTTATTAGTTTTGATAGTCTGAACTAGCAGTCTGTTAGAAGATCGATTTGAAGTTGTTGACCTGTTTTACAGAAAGAAGGATGGAGTTCTACAGCTTAGTGATGTGAAAAGACTACAGTAAATTGTCTGGCATTTTGTTGGATTTACTAGATAGCAATCGTTTTTCTACAGAGCAGAGTGTCTGATGTGGGGCAGTACAGATGAATCATACTACTAAGTGCAGGGCATCTTTCACGATGTGTGTGGTGACTACCTGTGTGAGTTAGATATTGGGCTAGTTCTATCCAATTTAAGTGTTCCAAGGTGGAACGATGGTGTGATCTGTAGGCCATATTTGCAGCAAATGTGGCGACTTTGTGTTAATGTTTTTCTAGCACATGTATCTGAGTGGTTTGTAGGTTGACAAATACAGGAGCAGCATAAAGGAAAATTGGCAACAGAAGGTATGAGGCTGTGGCTTTCACATGGCATAATCTGTCAGGTATGGCCTGATGCAGTAGAAGGAGCCTAATTTGTTGTGGGTTTTATTTAATACCTGCTTAATGTGGTGGTTGAATTTTATGGCATTGTCTAGAATAACACTGAGGAGTTTGGTGTGAGTTATGAGAATTATTGTTGGTTGATCTCAGGAAGTAATGATAAATAATGTTTTTTGGTCTAAGTATAGCTTAGGGTTGAACAGTATTAATTTAGTTATTTGGGAATTTAGTACTAGTTGTGAGTTGGACAGCTGTGACTCAGTGGATGAAAGGGAATCCTGGGTTAGTTCTTGAATTCTGTTAGTATTTTGACAGAGCAGATAATTGTATCTGCACTCTGGATTATGGTTGCCAATATCCTAGTTGTATAGAGGTTATTGATGAATATATTAAATAGCAAGGGATCAAAAATAGACCCCGGGCCATGCTTGTATGACCAGAATGAAAAGGGGAGGAGCCATTTTACTGCCCAATAGTCTTTCACTGAACAACTACTAATCCAAGATACCAACGAGTTACTTAGTGATAAGGAGGAGAGTTTTGATAGATGTTTTGGTGGGAGATAATGTAAATGCATTTGACAGATGCAGGAGTCCAGCTGACACTAAGTTACCTTCACTCCTGTTATAATTTATGGTGGCGGTGAAATGTAGGAGAGCAGCAATGGTGCTGTGTTGTGGCCAGACAATATGTTGTATGGGGGATAACAGATTATTAGCTGTGACATGGGTTAACAGTTGGGATTGAATGCATTTCTGTAGTACTTGGATAACTGAGATAGAATAGCTACAGGTCTGAAGTTAAAGATATGATTGTAAGGGCAGTCTTTGTGTAGGGATAGTATGCCAGATTTTTTTTCATATGCTAGGTATCTAGCTTTCTTTGATGGGACAGTTTATTAGAATAAAGACTGGTAAGCCAGAACATCAGCTGCAATTTTAATGTATTCTGCAGGTAGTAATGGCTATTGGGCAGAGAAGATGACCTCTAATGGCAGATGAAAGTTACGGTTTCCCTGAAGTGGGAACTAAATTTGGGGGTAGTATTGTCAATGCAGCTCTTAGTGAACGGGACAGGTTGACTGATGCGAACAGGATGAATTAGTTTGTTGATGGATGACCAGAGTAGCTTAGGGTTTGTATGGTTATTCTACTATGAGTTGGTGTAGTATGCTTTTTTGTCTGATTTATTTCTACTTTTAGCCACATTTGTGAGGTGCTTGTAGTACTGGAATTTAGACTTCCAAGCTCTGTCTCTTTGTTTCTTTACCTCTAGTTTCTCTGGTTGGCCAGTGTGCAGGATTAGCTTTGACTCTTTTTGTCTAGAATGGAGTGTGAATGCTTAGGATATTTAGGAATGTTTTCTTGAACAGTGAGATGAATTATCTAGAGGGAGGTTTTTTAGAATATGCTAGCTGATACATTTTAAGCTGATAATCAAAGTTTCCTTTTCAAAAGAGCTGAGATTCCAAACTTGGCTGTAGTGGTGTTATTTGATTGGGTAGTTTTGCTATTTTATAATCTATGTGTGGAAATGATCACTTAAGGAGTTGGGGAGGGGAACCAGAAGAGAGAATTTTGTTTGGTGTGCTGGTGAGTATCCAGTAGATAGTAGATTTGTGTTACTCTTTTTGTTGTATATAGTTGGCATGAAAATAAACAGAGTGAAACCAGAAAGATCTATTATTTTATTGGGGGGAATCAGTGTTTATATTTATAGCTTGCCAATCAATACTAGGATCACCAAGTATTATTTGTTCTTGTAATATTATTGTAGGAGGCTAGGATAAGAGTTCTTCTGCAGTATCAGTTATTTCCTGCAGGATGTACATTGCTGTTATGCTCTGGCCCTTACTGTAGCTGAGCTTAAATTAAGTGACACGCACTTCTGTATCATTCGTAGGTTGGGGACTGTAAAAGGATAGACAGAGTGTGGGGTCTTTTTGTTCATTATAGCTATCCTACCTGCTTTTTGTCTGTGTAATATGAGCATATTGTAGCCTGGATGTAGGATTTCTTCATCCTTTGAATTCCGCTTTAGCCATGTTTCTGTTATAACTACGATCTGTAAAGTGTTAAGGGCAATTCAGGCATGTGCATCAGGGATCTTAGTTTGAATGCTTCTCGGATATATTCTGATCAGTGTTAGATTTGAGACATTTGAAAAGGGGACTGTATTAGAGGGGTATGAGATTGCTGTTCGTGGTTTGCATTTTGGTGGATGTCTCCTCACTGTTTTAGTGGATGGAGGATACTGAGGTAGGACGAGAGCCATTTGGTTTTGTATTTTTGTGTTTAGACATAATTTGGAGACTGTGAGGTTTTGGAAAAAGTAGTTTGGCTTTGGTATGCATATTAAGGATGTGTTAATTAGATTAGGTCAAATGTAATGATAGTGGGTTTGATCATGGATACTATACTTGATGGCTACATGGAAACAGTATAAATGAAGTCCTTTGGCCAAAGTGTCATGTTGTGGCATAAAACTGATAAGGAAATAGTAGATCTAATGAAAACCTGCTTTGGATGTCAAATAGTCTCAAATGCAGTACCATTTTCACCTCCTGCATGCCTTTCAATGGTTATCTGCACCATGCAAACACAGTCAGCTTGAGTTCATGGAGTTCTTTATGTGTTCAGTGTTCTTAACTGCAATGGATTCATCCCTTTCAATGGCTATCTGCACCATGCAAACACAGTCAGCTTGAGTTCATGGAGTTCTTTATGTATTCAGTGTTCTTAACTGCAATGGATTCATCCCTTTCAATGGCTATCTGCACCATGCAAACACAGTCAGCTTGAGTTCATGGAGTTCTTTATGTATTCAGTGTTCTTAACTGCAATGGATTCATCCCTTTCAATGGTTATCTGCACCATGCAAACACAGTCAGCTTGAGTTCATGGAGTTCTTTAAGCATTCAGTGTTCTATACTGCAATGGATTTACAGTTAAAGTGGCCTGTAGTGATCTAGATGTACATGCAATTCCTGAAAAGGCAATACCACTGTTAAACAGAGTGACTGAAAGAAATGGCTTACCTGAGAAAATTAGCACCCTTCTAGTGTTCCACAGTTCATATTGGAAGAATTCAAAATATTTCTGAAGTACGAAGGCATCAAATAGTTTATGTCTGCAGCTCATCACCAAGCTTCAAATAGCCTGGCTGAAAGACGTGTACAAACAGTCACAAAGGCTGCGAAAGCTACGAGCACTGATAGCACAGCCCACAACCAAAGATAAATAACTTTCTCTCCATTTATGACAATGCCATGCATGTAGTCAACAATGCTCTATGGCAATGTCATTCCTGAATATGAATTTGTGCTCCAGATTTGGTGTTATGAGGCCATTGAAAATTATTACTATAGGACAGCAAATGTTGATTAAAGATTACAGAATTAACAAAAAGCAACAGGGCCAAGTTATTTCAAGGACCAGGCATTGCATATATACTGTAGACATGGGGTGTGGTATATAGTGCATAGAAAGAACATATGGACTAGTTAGGAAGTGAACATGACACATGATATGCCAACTTACCTTACCTAGACCGCATAACATGGTGATTATTAAAAAGTGGGTATGGCTCATGGCACATAGAGAGAAAATATGTACTAGTTAAGAACTGGATGTAGTACATGATACACAGAGTGATCATGGTTTATGGTGCACATACAGAACACATGAATTAGTTATAAAGTGGGCATGGTACATGATACAGAGAGAACATCTGGACTGGTTAAGAAGTGATCAAGGTGCATAGTGCATATACAGAACACCTGGACTGGTTAAGAAGTAGATGTGGTATATGGCACACAGACAGAACATGTGGAGTAGTTGAGATGTAGTACATAACACACAGAGTGATCATGGTTTATGGTGCACATGCAGAACACCTGGACTGGTTAAAAAGTGGATGTGGGATATGGTACACAGAGAGAACATGTGGACTAGTTAAGAAGTGGGCATGGTACGTGGTACATATAGAAAACATGTGGACTATTTAAGAAGAAAATGTGGTGCTTGGTACACTGAGAGAACAGGTGGATTAGTTAAGATATGGATATGGTACATGGTACACAGAGAGAACATGTAAACTGGTTAAGAAGTAGATGTGGTACATGGTACACAGAGAGAACAGGAGGACTAGTTACAAAGTGATCATGATATAGGGTGCACATAAAGAACACATTGCCTAGTTAAGATGTAGATGTGGTACGTGGTGCACAGAGAGAACATATGGACTAGTTAAGAAGTCCTTAACAACAAAGTGGTCTGGACTCGGTTACTGGACAGATGAGTTTTGAAGAACCATATGAAGAGCAAGATGATAACATGAATGTGATGCCTACCATTCATTCAACCCTTGGCTGGTAATGGTTAAACAAAGAAATACCCAAAGACGAATCTCTAATTGGCCCTTTGACAAAAGGGAAATGGCTGACTGTCAGCATTTCCAGACGGAAATGGCTGATAGCTTCACAACTTATAAGGAGTGGTGCATTAGACCTTTGATAAGACACAGACAGATGGTCAGATTTGTTCCACACCATTAAGTGACTATGATACAGGTGCTGCAGAGCTCCCCGCAGAAAGGATTCTTAAAGTGCCTACCTGGTCACTGTTCCAAGCCTACTGCAGCCACAGAAATGCTATTCTAAGCATCTGGAGGAAGCCTTTCAGAAACTAAATTTATGAAGAGAGTATGTGTATAACTAAGGAAAATAGGAACTACCCGTCTGTATGCATTTACTGTACATCATCATCCAGAGGAAGGAAAGTTAGACTAATTGCTTCTTTGTGACAATATCTGAACTTCAAGGATGTAGCGTCTGAGAAGTATCACAAGAGTGGGGTGAAGAAAACAGCCACTCCAGGAACAAAGTGTTAGGGGTGTGTGTATGAGTTTTTGCATTTTTCTGTACCAAAATGCTTGTACAGAAAGATAATTCAGAGCTTTTATTTAGATGTTCAACTGAAAACTAGGGGAGGGAGGGATAAACCTGGCTGCTATAGGAAGCTGATTGGCTGTCTACATTAAAAGGTGTAGCATTATTTTTTTCTGACACCTACAACATAGTTCTTATACTAATCCTGTTCCACAATTTTCTAATGTCAAAATTGTATTTTCTATCTTAAAAATTAATCACTGCAAAGATCTGTGCATCATAGTTCTTTACATCCCCCTTTGCAACAGCATTCCCTTACTAGAAGATATCCTAGTGCAGATTTCTACTAATATTAAAAATTAAACTGTCATCATAGGTGATATAAATATCAGTTGGCTGAACCTCAACTCCAACTTCCCCTCTTTAACTCATCAATTCCCCAAGCAGATCTAACAAGGACAATGACAGTGAATCCATTTTAGACTGGATTCTAGTCACTAACCCCAATAAAAATATCAGACGCCGTCACTCTCCCAAGCACCCTGAGTGATCATCTCCCTGCCTTTATTCACCGTTCTGTCCCCCCTGTCAAAACCAACAGCTATACAAACAAATAAGAACCTAACTAAATTTAGCTCACTTACTTTCATTGATATTCTAAAAAAGATAATCTAACATATCCTAAAAACACTCCCACTTGACAATGCACTCCACTATTTCAATACCACATTTGTTAATATGTTAAATAGCATAGCACCATTCCGTAAAAATCAAATCATATTATGTCCTATGGCTAACCAAGACTACTAAAGGTCTTCTGCTCACCAGGGAGGGTAAATTTTGGAAACGGTGGCAAGCAAATAAAAACACTCTAGACCTGTTTAAATTTAAACAAATCTCTAACCAGGTAAAAAGACTAGTCAACAAAGACAAAAAGAATATTATATAAAACTGCAGTCTATCCATAAACAACCCCCCCCTCCAAAATTCTGGAATTCCATTCCAACATTCCTAAATCTAAGTACAAAAAGCAACCCATGTTCACATCCTGACAAATAAACTTTAGAAATATCCATTCCCTTTAACTTGTTCTTTATCAGTTCTACAGCTGCCATTACTGCTAAGTTTCCCCAATCAAATTGTAGCTCAGGCAACATATTACCATCAAAACATTCTACTGATTCTCCCACTATTGCACCCTCCCGACATACACATGAACCCAACACCAACTCTATACCCACATTCACTCTAAATCCCATTCCTATCTCCACTAGAAAGAGATTACTTCTGAAACTCAGACCTTTCTCTAATGCTCCTGATAACTTACTTTCAGAATATTTAAAACTCGTAACAGATGCCATTGCCGACCCCATAAGTATATTTCTCAACAGGTCCAGTCAGGAATCCTTTGTCCCCAAAACCTGGAAAAAAGCATTTATTTTCTCCCTTCAAAAAGGCGGCAATAATACTGATATTACTAACTTTTGACCTATTGCCATTCTCTCTCGTATCTCTAAGATCTTGGAAAAGTGGATACATATGCAACTTCTTCACCTTCTTCTTCATAACCAGCTGTTGTCACACAGCATGGATTTAGAGCAGGCCATACCACAACAACAGCCCTTATATTCTTCATGGATGCAGTAAACCGAGCCAGTGATGCTGGTAAAGTTGTCTCCACCCTCTTCCTAGAGCTATCAAAGGCATTTGGTACAGTTTTGCATCCTTTACATTTAACCCATCTCTCTAAAATCAGACCCCCCCCCCACACACACACTCAACTGGTTTTGAAGTTATTTAAATGACAGCCAACAGGGGCTGTGAAATGGCAACATTCCATCTCATCATATATAAACACAAATACTGAAGTTCCCCAAGTCTCTCTACTTGGACCCCTTCTTTTCAGAATTTTCATTAATAATTTCCATTCATCTATGACTCGGGGAGCTCTTATTCAATATGTAGATGGCTCAGCTATTGTATGTTTGGCTGACTCAGTTTCTGACCTACAAAATAAAACTCAAATGACCTTCTCCACCACTGATACATGGATGTATAATAA
Organism: Protopterus annectens; assembly: GCF_019279795.1. Taxonomy (NCBI): domain Eukaryota; kingdom Metazoa; phylum Chordata; order Ceratodontiformes; family Protopteridae; genus Protopterus; species Protopterus annectens. The sequence goes on from NC_056733.1 coordinate 1,111,083,361, forward strand.
TCATCTAGGTCCAAACGCAACTAAAACTAAGATCATACTTTTTACCCCAAAGAAAACAATTCCATTAGAGAAAACCAAATCGTCTATTTATTCTCATAGTAACTCTACAATTGAAATTGTTAGCTACACAAAACTTCTCGGAGTCACCATTGACAGACACCTCAAATGTAATAGGCGCACACAACACAATATCCACAAAACACATCACAAGCTAGAAATTCTCTATAGACTAAATATTTCCTAAGGCCCACCGCTAAACAAAGCCTTTCTTCCACTTACTGCTCCCCCTGCTTATCTACATCTCTCTTCTACTTACCAACCTGCAATCCTCACAAAAGCTTAAGCCTGAGACCAGTTATAACAAAATTGCCAAATTCACAACTAATTCCAAATACGGTACCAATCACTGCACCACTCTGCAAATCCTAAAATGGCTTGAACATCCACACTACTCTCCTACTTGCAACTAACTACAACACACAAAATGATGTTTAAACTCTCTGATTGTCCTGCTCTCAGCTCAATATTTACTTATTGCATCCCAAATAGGCAGATCAGACAATCAGCAACTCTTGCAAGTACATAAACCAAACTTCCAGCTGGCCAGCTTTTTTATTCCTGTTCCATAGCCAAAAATTGGGATGCTCTACCATTATCAATTAAATCAACCCAGAACCCTGCTTTTTTTTTCAAAACTTCATTACACGGATACCTATCTTCTTTTTGGAACTGTACCTGCACACAGCCTCCTTAAAATATTATCTATAATGATGTCTTTCTATCTACTATCAAAAAATGTGCACTGCAATTCCTCACTGCTCTAACACCGGCAGATTCCATGTAAGGATACCTTTTTGCTTGTTATTACCCATATGCTATTTGTTGACATCTGAGTGTTAGCTAAGCTTTGTATTTACTTCTAAATGAATGTTATTAATGTTATCTTCATTGTGCACCTTTTTGCCCTGGCAAATTCCATGTAATGCTACATTCTCTGCTTGTTGTTACTTACACGCTAATTTGTAGCAATGTGATTGTTCACTTCGCTTTGTATGTATGTCTGAATGAACACTATAATGAATGTTATGTTTATTGTGGAGCTTTTCTCCCCAGGCCTCCACTGAAAACAACCTCTGAACAATCCAGTGGACTTTCCCAGTAAATAAAGTGCAAATAAGTAAACAAATAAATAAATGAATAAATACTTTTTTGTTTCTTCACTTGAAGAATGTGTGGGGGGCATGGATCTGACTACTGTGTCTACAGTCAAAGCTGAAGTCCTTTTTTTTTTTGCTCTTCAATTGAAGAGCTGAGGGGGTGGGGTGTTATATTGGGGACTGGAACTGCTAGATGAGACAAGTATGGTGGCCCTACTGGGTAATATTTGCATTAGAAAAACAATAATGGAATATACACTAATGCAACATGCCTGATGTTAGTATTTTTTTAAGAAAAATATAAGGAAGAAAATGTAGTTTATGCATACTAAAGTACATGTTCAGCATCTGTTTGGACGTTCCACTGTAGCTCTTGAAACAATAAAATAAAGGCATTACTTACAGCATCTGTGACTCCATGTATTTATTAATGATCTGATCCTTATGCAAATACTCAGCAAAAGCCAAAAAAATCAGCACCAGGAACTGAATAAAACTAATATTTTATAAAGCAAAGCAGATCACGTACCAGTGTCTTATGTTTTGAGAATACTGTGTTTATCTGTTTCGGTGTGCTTCAGTCTCTGTCAGTCTGCGTTTCTTTTTCTGTTTTAGCAGCAGCATGTATATAATATGCTAAAAGAAACAGAAGGAAGATAATTTCTTTCATTAGATCAGACAGTCCATTTGCAACATGATCTGGGACTTGTTAGAAACCTATATTTTAATATTGCCTGCTGTTCATAGATTTTTACTAATTGTTTATATGACTGGAGTTTGCAATATCTTTACTGTGCTGTTAGTTTTCTACCTACCGATGTTACAACAGATTATTTATTGATCACTTTACATTAGCTTTACATTTGTACTTCTTCTGGTGACCACTGTTGTGCATGTGATTGTTGTACGCTGTTCCACATAATTAATAATCACTTAAATTTTTGCTAGGTTATTGGTGGTGCATTTAATAACTTTTCTGTTGTTTCAAATTTGGTCTGAAATTGTATCTGCCATGATCGGCATCCTATTTATTTCTGCTTTTCTCACTAATGACATCTGATTTATGTTTACAATTATATCTGATTTAATTTGTTAGCAATGGTGATATTTGTTAGTGAATGCTGAGATTCTGTTTTTTTCACTGGTGAAATACCAGCAGCTGTGTCTTTATCATTAGAAATCCAAGCTGGGGTTTTGCTGACCACAGTTTAAACTTGGAGATCTGTTGAGTGCTATGTAGCAGCAACTCACACATAGTAGTATTCTGAACGATACTGCCCACAAAAAAAATTATCTCCTGAATAAATAAATAAAAACTTAATACAGAGAGCCATTTCTGTTGTATATTTGTAGCAGTGTTTTGTTCTAAATAAATTCAGCATGATCAGATATCTGTATTTTGTCTGGTCTGAGCAAGTATAATGCTTAATAGATAAGGTGGCTTTTAGAATATTAAAAATATGTTATATATTCATATTGACACTGTAACATATCAAAATATTAAATTTGTATAACATTTCAGTATCTATAAAATGTTAAATATGTATAATACTTCATTCTTAAAGTGATCTAAACTTCCCTGTGATATGTTGCACTGTCAATTCTAAGGAATGTTGTGGGACAAAATGTGCAGTGGTCAAAAATAAATCCAAAGGTTATGATGTTTCATTAATATTTTTATTACGGTTCTCACCCTGACAAGCTTTATATTATACTGATTTCCACAGCTGAGAAAAAGAACGACAGACCTCAAGTGACAAAGCCATAAAACAGCAAAACCAAATAAATAAATCAAGCTGAATTTAGAAAGGATTTGTTGCGGTTCAAAGATAATGCTGATGATGGTTCTCATTACATTTCTCTGGTGACTATAATTTGTTTTATTTCATTTTAATGTGAAACCTTTGTTTAACAGAGGTCTTGTTATTACAAGACCTAAAAGCAATAAGTTATTACACACCTGACACCAGTATCATCACAAGGCTATAATACAATGTATTTTACAGAAATTCACTTCTAAAAGGGAACTGTTAAGGGACTTGATTCCCTTGTCTGAAGCATGAAACAGAATTGATGTCCTTAGGCTATCAGCAAAGCTACATTCACAATACTGGTCATTTAGTGCAGACGCAACACCAGGTAACGACAACATTAAAACATTCAGCTTATATTTTATATGCATGTAGGTATTTATGGGTGTGTGTTTATGCATGTTTGTGTGTGTGTGAGAAGTGCCGGTATATATATATATATATATATATATATATATATAGATATGAATCTATTCATTTAAATCAGCATGCAGAAACATTGATGCATGTTACATTGACATCTTGGATGTTCAAATAAACAAATATTAAAAAAATCAAAACTTAAGCTGATAGCAAAAACCGAACAAGATTCCTCTTCCTGTAATCTCTCAAAAAACCCCCAAAAACTAATAACATCTTCAGACATAATTTTTCTGACTAGTGGTAATATTAAGGGTGTCTATATTAGAACATTGAAGTTTTAAATCTTTGAATGATCTAATATCGAACCCTATTCAGTGAAAGCTGAAAATATCGAAGCAACAGAAAACCAAATTTTTTCCTAGGGAAAGAATTAGGTTGTCCATTTCTGTTGCTTCGGTATTTTCAGCGCTGTAGTGGAAAGTTACGGGTTGGGTTCAGGTAAGTGTGCGATTGAGTGCGGGTTAGGGTAGTTAGGGTTAGGGTGTGGGTTAGGTATGTGTACGATTGTGTGGACATGAGGGTTAGGGCGCAGGTCAGGTAAGTGTGCGATTGTGTGGACGTGAGGGATAGGGTTTGGGTTAAGGTAAGTGGATAGTTAGTGGTGTGTGTATAGTTTATTGTAGGGTTAGGTGTAAGATTTTAGGTGTATGTGTGTGGATTGCTGTTTGTTTGATGTGCTTGTGTTGTGTGTATGTGTTTTGGAACAGCAAATTTTTTCCCTAGGAAAAAATTTGCTGTTCTGTATGTTCAATGTTTTCAGCTTTCACTGAATAGGGTTCAATATTAGAACATTTAAAGTTTTGAAACTTCGATGTTGTAATATAGACCCATATTAAGGAAAGGGTTTTGGGTCTAGGTAGAAGGCAGGGATGGGATTAGGGAGCAAAGGCTGCAGCGGTGGGGTTGCATGGTTAAGGAAAGGGTTAACACACATGCCCTTCTATTCTACCTTTATCATGTGTGTTAACCCTCTCCTTAACCCTACAAAATTGTTAAGGTGAGAACTGTAATAATCCTAACTCAATGCCTACAACTTACCCAAAACCCAGTCCTACACATTACCTTACTGAAAACCCTTTCCTTAACAGTACCAGTACGCAAGACATACAGACGCATGCACATACATATACACAGGCACATATACTGCCCAAATATTATCACACACACAAAACATTCACACCAACACCTTCCCTAGCCCTTACTGTAATCCTAACATATAAACAATTGCAAATGTACATGAATCCCTAAAAACACAAAATATTAAATCTGTCCCTTTCTGTAGCCCTAAATCTAACCCTAAGCCACACTTACACTCTTACTGCTAATGTTTAATCTTTTAATATTTCCAAAAGTTTCAGCATTAAAAGCCTTTGACATGGTCTCTGACAGTAAACTCCTCAATCAACTTTCCACTCTGGGTCTAGCATCTCCATCTATTCAATGATTCTCTAGCTACCTTGCCAACAGGCAACAAGCTGTAAAATATGAAGGCTCCATCTCTGCATACCTTCCAACCTCCAAAAAAATCCCTCAGGGATCCATCTTTGGCCTTCTACTTTTCAACATTTTTATCAATAAGGTAGATTCTGTGTATCACCCACCTACTGGAAAGAATTAAAGTTAACACTTCACCATGTATGATAACCACCTATAATATATGTGTTTTCCTATTTCTTTCTCAACTATTTGCTTCCAACCTTTGCTGTGCGTATGTGAGAAAATTATGTACCTGTGTATACATATCGTTAAACAAATCTCAGTTTTGTGATAACTCACTGTAACAATTTCACTGTATTTACACTTGTTTTTGTACATTTGGAGCTTTTCTCCCCGGGCTTCCGCTGAAAATGGACCTGTAAACAGTCGGACATTCCTGGTTAACAAATGTAAAATAAATAAAAATAAATAAATAAATCTTCTTGTGAAGATACATTTTTCAATATGCGGATGACTCTACCATCATCTGCTTTTCAAACACCTTAACTAACCTCATAGAAATCACTCAACCAGCTATAATCACCATTGAGACCTGGTTTATAATGGCACAATTCCTACTCAAAGCCCCCTAAACAAACTCCTCCTCTTTAAAACATTTTTCAAAATATATTTGGCAAATGGCACTGAAATCGAATTAGTCCACCATACCAAATAATTAGGAGTCATAATAGAAGATAATCTTAAATTTGACCTCCACATCCAAAACAATATCAAGAAAACCCATCAAAAACTAGGCATGCTATACAGAAACAAATATTATCTGTGCACACCCACAAAAATTACTCTAGCCAAAACCTACCTTCTGCCCTCCCAACTCTATAGAGGACCACTTCTAATGAATTTACAATAATCCATGAAAAACAAATGTTAAAGCTGCTATAACAAAATTGCCAAATTTGCTACTAATTAATCCTCCTTTACCCATCACTGTAAAGCTCTACATACCCTTAGCTGGCTGGAACTCCCCCTACATCTCTCCTACATTCAACTTACAACAATACATAAAATCATACACAAACCATTAGCCTGCTCAGCTCTTGCCCCTTTAATCAGCATGTATTTTGCAAAAAGAACTCTTAGATTGGAAGACAAACAACTCCTCACCATAAATAAACTGCATAAATCCCCTGGACAAAGCTTATAATCATACTAAGTAGCAAAATAATGGAACTCCTTACCTCTAACCACCAGAGCTAATTCTAAACTACCCACCCTTAAATGATCCCTAAAAGAATACCTTACAAAATCTTAGACCTGCTCCTAATCCTGGATGAATTTACTCACTATACTTCCATCATCCTGTTCAGACTAGATCACACTTCATAATCCTGTCCAGGAGGGTGGCCTAATGGTTAAGGTGTTTGCCTTACAAATAGGGTGGCCTAATGGTTAAAGTGTTTGCCTTACAAACACAAGGTACAGCGTTTGAATCTCACAGGGGATAATTGCCTACGCTTAAAATGTCTCGCAAGGGCAGTTAGCCTAGTACTAATCTATGAACCTATGAACTCCACTTCTTTCTTTCTTTTTTTTTTCAGTGACAGTTTTTATTGCTCTTATTAGACGTTAATAGAACAAAAGGTTTTGCTTTTCAGTGCTTCTGTGGATCCCTAGTGATATCTGCATTGCTTACTGTACTTATTTCCTTGTTTCACTTGAAAGAAAGTTACTGTTTGTCATTTTTGCATTTAAGTTACCTGTAACACATTGCATTTAAGTTACCTGGCACTTGCTCACTAAAACAATTATATAAGTCAGCACTAAAATATTTAAAGCACTACACCCTCACAAACTCCCCTTGAGTACCTTGTTCCCCATTGGCCCTTTTTTTCAATTATAAAGGAATTCCCAATACTATTCTAGCATGTCCAAAGGTCAGTTGTCAATCTCCTCTCCGGTCCAGCTGGTGAATCTGGGAATCTTGAGGCAATGTTACAACTGCCTCATGTACACAGACAACCCTCTCATCCTCCCAACAAATTCCAACACATGTGAGAGATGCAACCATATAGCCATACTGGAGGCTAAGCTCTCTCAACTCAGTACTGGTGAAACCAGTCAGGAGGAGAAGGAAACCACACTCACTACAATTCCAGTCTCACATAGACCTACCATGACAGCAAACCAAACACATAAACACACAAAAACATACTCGGAGGCTCTAAATAAAAATCTGCCTAAGCAGCAGAGACCTCCAAAGCAGACACCCAAGCAACGCTACCCCAAAACAAAACACGTGCAACACATAGCTCACAAAGCCAGTGTGCCAAACAGTCACAGCCCTTAAAGCTAAACAACACACCTGATACACTTGTAATAGGTGACTCTATCGTCAGGCACACTGACATCCCGCTCACCAGGCTGAACAAGAAGAAGGTCACGGTGAGCTGCCTGTCGGGTGCTAGGATCCGCCACATAACACAAGCACTCAGGTCACTCCAAGGCAAGTACAAATATGACTCAGTCATTGTCCATGCTGCTGTGAATGACCTGAGATGTACCTCCCTGGACTACATGAAAAGAGACATAGAGGAGCTCTCTGAGCATGTATCCCAGGCCAGTATGACCCTGACCTTGAGTAGCATCTTACCCTCACCAAGAATGATGCCACAATATGAAGACAAGATGATCAATTTCAACAATTGGCTTAAGTATTGGTGTCATTCAAAGGGGATCCAATGCCTGTCAGCCTGGGATGACATGCTCGACAAGCCATGATGCTTCACTAGGGACGGCTTGCACCTGTCACCCCTGGGCTTTCGGATATTGGCAAAGGCTCTTGCTACCCCCATAGTGCCTTTTTTAGGCAAGGCTCAAAAGACAAACCCACCTCCATAGGTATCACAAGGGATAAGAAACTAAGAGTAATGCTACTCAATGCCAGAAGTCTAAACCTCAAGATGCACGCACTCAAAACTCTCCTTAGCATGGAGAACATCGATATCTGTGCAGTAACAGAAACCTGGTTCAAGGCTCCTGAGAGCACCCCAGCACTACCAGGTTATACCTCATACCATGCTTTTCAGCCCCAAAACTTGGACCATACCACAAAAGGAAGGGGAGTATCAATATTCATCAAAGATACCCACACCTCCAGGTTGGTGGCACAGCACGAAGCATCAGAGACTATCCATGTGCAACTAACAGTGGGTAAAACTGCCTTCCAGTTTATAGCCTGCTACAGACCACCCTCCCAAACCCAGGAACCCCACTCGGCCTTCCTGAGAACACTGGAAAATATGAAGGTCTCTCCAAACACCATTATATTGGGCGACTTCAACTACCCAAACATAGACTGGGAGCATTACTCTAGCTCCAACACCCTAGCCCAAAGGTTCCTAGAATTTATAAACTCAAATGCTATGGAACAACTTGTTACCACTCCCACAAGAGGGGAAAACATGCTGGACCTGATCATCACCAACATGGGGACTCTCTGCTCCAGACCAGAAGTGTATCCCTCACCGGTAAGATCAGACCATAAACTAATCTCACTGGATATTCACATCACGACTCCACTTGCTGCCCTGAAAACCACAGTGAAAAACTTCTCTAAAGCAAATTTCACACTCCTCAGAACCGAGGTGGAATCCTTCAAAGCCCTCGGGCCTGTGGAAAATATGGCCCAGACCACAGAATCCTTTATAAATGCATTCTATGAACACCTTCAGGAATGCATGGATCATGCAATCCCAAATAAAACCAAGACCCAATCCTCCAAAGGCAGACGTCCTGTCTGGTGGACCCCAGCCATAAACAAACTGTACAATAGAAGGAGGAAGCTACTACATGATAGAGCAAAATCCCAAAAAGGGAAGGCATCTCTGATCAGTATTAGCAAAAAACTACGGGCACTCATAAAATCGTCTAAGGCCAGCTTCGAGAGAAAAATTGCACAGGACACTAAGGATAATCACAAGGCTTTCTTTAGTTATGTTAGGAACCTGGGTGGGAATTCCCAGATATGCTCAGAATTAGTCCAAAATGACAAAAAATACACTGAACCCACAGACATTGTCAACATCCTAGCTGACAGGTTCAGTGCAAACTTCTCCCCCCCTCCCCACCAAAAGGGCAAATATTTATCCCAGCAGAGTGCTGCCTCTCTGACATCTCAGATGCTCAGGTAAGAGCTGCCCTCTCCAAAGCAAAAAACACAGCATCAAAGGGACCAGACGGTGTCCCGGCTGCCCTACATGAACTCCAAGAAGAGCTAAACCCAAACATAAAACTACTGTTCAATCTCAGCCTTACTACAGGATATGTACCCAAAGAGTGGCGTACAGCAACAATGGTCCCTCTCCACAAAGGTGGTGCCTCAACGGATCCTGGAAACTATCGCCCCATAAGCCTGACTAGCTTGGTCTGCAAAGCTATGGAAAGGATCATCATGGACCTCATAAATAAAGATATTGGGGACCTACAGACACTGGATCCTACCCAGTTTCGGCTTTGTTAAGGGCAGATCCTGCCTCTTAAACCTGGTTGATTTCTTTGAAACAGTCACCAAGGCCATTGATGAAGGGAAGGTGGTCCACACAGCCTATCTGGACCTTGCAAAAGCCTTCGATACAATACCCCACTCGGGCATTATAAATAAGCTCACCAGCTTAAATATAAACCCCTATGTCACTAGATGGGTTGCAAACTGGCTCAAGGACAGAACCCACATGGTTAGAATTGCTGGAGCCATGTCAGACTCCAAACCAGTTACAAGTGGCATCCCACAAGGCTCATTCCTGGGACCTCTCTTGTTTGGTATATATTTCTCGGAGGTACAGGCCAACATGGAAGGACTGTGGCTGACCAAGTTTGCAGATGGGCAAACTGGGCACCATAATCAACTCTCCAGCCGACACAAGCATCCTCCAAAAGGGCCTCATAGAAACAGACAACTGGTGCCAGAGCCATGGCCTCAAGCTAAACGCCAAAAAGTGTATAGTCATCCCTTTGGCAAAACAAAGTGCCCACAAATTACCACATAGGTGGTAATCCATTAAGTACAGAAGAAGTAATTAGGGACCTGGGGACCCAAGTTGATAGCAATCTCTCATTTGACAGCCATGTGGCCAAAGTGGTTAAAAAACATTTTATATAGCCCACCGAATCATGAAGGGATTCACATCTAGATTAGGGAGGTCATCATGCCTCTTTACTCATCCCTCATCAGGCCCATAATTGAGTACAATGCCCCTTTTGGGATGTACCTTAGCAGACACCTGCAGCAACTGGAAAGACCCCAAAAGTACCTCACCAAGAGGATCAAAGGGCTCAAACAGATGCCATATGCTGCCCGGTTAAAGAAACTCCAGCTCTACTCAGTGGCATACCGCCTGCTCAGAGGTGACTTGTGCCTGACGTATAAGGCCATGTCCAAACCGGAATTAATGGACATGCTGCACCTCAGAAAATCCAAATCCCATCGAGCTACACGCTCGAGAGACTTGAACCTCAGCACTGAAATAAATAGGACATGCTGGAGGGACAGATTCATAACCCAGAGGCTCCCTTCACTCTGGAATAAAATCCCAGTCCAGGTTAGGCAGAGTCCCTCATTGACTCTCTTCAAGAGGAATCTTGATGAGTGTGGATGGAAGATCGTAGGTTTACCCCGGGTATCACTTCTGTGTCACTGTTAGACAGAGGCACAGTATACTAACCTCGAAAAAGGGCATAGCAAAACTAATTTAAAATGGGTGGCGAAATCCAAACACACTCTGGCTAGGCTTATAAATGCCCTAGGGCAGATAGCCTAGAATGAACCTATGAACCTGTGAACCTATGAATATGCATTTTCTGATCAGTAAGAAGCATGAAAGTCCAATGTTTAGCATTACTGACTGAATATACTTCTCAAGGACTTGCCAGAAAGTCAAAAAATTTACAAGAAAAAAAAACAAAAGTATTAGACAAACTCAAGAGCAGTTGAGCAGACCAATCCTTTCTTGTTTTCCCCACTACCTTACCTTATTTAATTTGTCTCTGCAGACCTTTCTCTCTCCCTCCTTCTCTTTCCATCCTACTCACCTAAGCTACCCGAAGACACCCTATCCTGCACTCTTTTTATAATTTTCTTTCCTCTATCCCTCATCTCTTTTCTTTCTGTATCCATAGTATGAACACCTCTCTCACACTGAGACATCACTCAATTTCCCCTCACTGTCTCCAATCATGTAATCTCTGATATCTCTTTAAGTATTTTATTACAATCGCCTCAGGTCTGATTCAGCACATGCTATGTAACAAATAATATGACTATTGAATTTTTCCTCACATATTCTCTTCAATTCATCTTATTGGTTTTCATTGCACTATACTATAAAACAGATGTTCTATGTTTTTCCCATTACAACATTTTTTCACTGTTAAGCTTTGTAATGTAACATGATATTTTGTGATTGAAAATATCTGTACTTGATTTTTGATGTATTGTGATTGTGGAGCTTTTCTCCCAGGGCCTTTGCTGAAAATGGGCACTTTTGGGCCCAGTCAGACTTTCCTCATAAACAAATGTCAAACAAACAATTAAATAAATAAATAAAAACACACTTAGCTCCATGAAGGCACAGGTCATACAGCTCGGACAGCAAATAAAACTCTGTGAGCTGACCAGTCAATACGCTGTGTGCATTTAATACACACACACACACACACACACACACACACACACACACACACACACACACACACACACACACACACACACACACACACACACACACATACACACACACACACACACACACACACACACACACACACACACACACACACACACACACACACACACACACACACATATATGCATGTATATCTATATATTTTTTGTATAATATATAAATTATACATATATTCTGACCCTAAGGAAGTTACATTACTGACATAGATTTTGCAATAGATCTACTCAAGTTTTTAGATTCATTGTGAGGAAGTGAAGGCTAACATTAGACTGAAAGCTTTATAGTTGTACTGTAAAACCTGTGCTAGTCCATTAAAAAATACCACATCACCTCTGTGTTACATTTTCTATCATTGGACCAGCAGAACAGTTCTCTCTTTTTTCCTAAGCATGTTCTGTAATGAAATGGTCAGATATGGCTCCTTGGTCTTTATGGTAAAAGGTTACTTCTTTATATATCAGGCTTGTTGGTCATCAAATGAAAACATGTTATGTTGAAGTATACCTTGAAATTATGAGTGCATGACTACATGACTCCTAAAGCAACTATAATATAATAAGGTAAAAAATGTTATCTGATGGCTGCAAGTTCACACTTATTAGTAATATAAATAAAAAATGCACTTTATTAAAACTTCATATGTAACATAAAAAAATACCAGTACTTTAACCAAAAATGGTGATAAGTACTTTTGTTTATGAACAGTCAATCAAATCTTAAGTTTGGGGGAAAAGGACAAATTTTGCTTTGCTTGCTAGAAAAATCTACAAGGTACATACAATTTAAACAGTTGTATGTAATATGTTGTATGGTTTTCAGAGACATATTTGCTTGTTTGAAAAACTGAAAAATTATTTTTGATATAGTTGCCTGTTTACTAAATAATAAGGTCTTATTTTATTTAACACCATGCATTATGCAGATAACTTCTATGGTGAACAACATTTATGTTCTCAGAGTGTTGTCATCTTTTCTTTTAAAGTTATTCACATTTATTTGACAAGAAATAGAGAAAAAACATTTTTTCTGCCTGTTTCAATTTTATATATGTAACTAGATAGGTGGACAGATGGATATCTTTGTTTTTTCACTCATGGTTTGTTTGTTTGCAATATATCTCAACGGTTTCACTTCATATTATGGAAATGCTGAAATATCGAATCTCAGCATTTTGACAGTATAAAGCCGAAACCATCACAACACCGACACTTCACAATCATGAAACCAAAACATCGAACATACACAATACAGCGCACAATACACAACACACAAACCATAATACCCACACCACAAAACAATTAAATACAACTAAACACCACACAGACACACACCTATACTACACAAATGCAGGGGGGAAAGCCCTCCTGCACCCCCCCCTACTTATATATACTAACTCAGAGATCGCACAAACAGTAAAGAAAAAAATAATCACACACAGCCAACACACACAATCATACCTCCACCTTCCTACACTAACCCACTCGTACAAGTTAGAAAAACACTCACGCACACTCACTCACCTTAAACTGCAGACACCATCCCAGCCAAACATTTCCGCAACATGACGTACATGCATAAGCGCGAATTTGACATAGTCCTATTCGCGTTTATGCAATTTCGTTATTTTGAAGTTTCAACTTCATGGCCATGAATTTCTACCATCTCAACAGATTCAGTGAACCTGATTCAGTAAAACTCCCTTTTAAGCACTGCTGTGGGTCCTGCAGGAGGGAAAGTTGCATCTTCCGTGTGCTGGGACTAAATTAAATGGGTTTGCCGAATCAGGTTCTTGATTAATCGTTTGCAATGCATTGATTAAAAAAGCAACAGTTTGGATGGCCAAGTTTTTTTTTTTATGTCAAAGTGGACCCATTATGCAAAGTTCATTGAGTTCTGTTTCACTGACTGCAAATAGTAAGGACGGATGAACTTGCCCACCACAGCAGGACCCATGTTGTCAGTTTTGAATTTCACTAAGATGGGTTTGACATTTTTTTCAGTGTACTGAGTTCCACTGGAATACAGTAAGATGAAAGCTGGTGTAATCCTTAAAAGTTATTTATTAAGAATATGCCACACATTTCCTAAGCATTTCTTGTACTGAATATCAAGATCGGTATTGTACAGTTCTATTTTTTACAGTTTTTAATAGTATTCAAACATAACTGTAGTTAATACTTCTTACAGAGAGTGGGATTCAGAAACTATATATACAATATTACATATACAGTAGTAAAATTTACCAACAGAAACAAATGTTGGGCTCTATGACATTCCACTAAAGACCCCCATGATCATGTTAAATACAAGCAAGCTAGGAATGAAACTAAAAAATCCATTTTACAAGACAAAAAACAATACTACTGTAATTTACAGACAGCTAACTAGAATAATCCTCAGAAGTTTTGGGCAGGATTGAATAATCTACTTCATCCTGGAAAAACATCTACCCCTATCCCCACTGCTACTATTGATAAACCCCCCGAGGAGGACTCAGATAGTTTTAACCGTTTCTTTACTGAGACAATTCAAGCCCTAGCTAGCCAATTACCTCCTAGGTCCCCTGGCCCTTATAGTTCCACCCCTATAAACCTACTGTCATTCAACTTCCAACCAGTGTCCACATCACTTATCCGTACCTTAATCAACAAATTAAAACCCACCACATTCTACGCTGACCAATTCCCTGCCGAGTACCTTCAAAAATCAGCTGATGCCATTGCCTATCCAGTATCATTACTAATTAATCGTACCATAGCTGAGGCTAAAATTCCCACCATTTGGAAAACATCCTACGTAATCCCACTACATAAAGGAGGTTCCTCCACTGAATTCTCCAATTATAGACCAATAGCTATACTTTCTCCACTTGCAAAGATTATGGAAAAATGTATACACAAACAACTCATGCACCACCTAATCCAGAATCACCTCATGGCCGATACCCAACAAGGGTTCTGTCCACACCACAGCACGACTTCAGCCCTACTAGCTTTTACCAATACCATAAATAATAACTGTAATAATAATCCCTGTATGTGTTCTACATGAACTACAAAGTGAACTGGCACCACATATGTGTGCCCTGTTCAATCACAGTCTCTCCTCCGGCTTTGTCCCTATTGAATGGCACACTGCTACAGTCATCCCTCTCCATAAAGGGGGAGTGACTACAGACCCTAGGAATTATCACCCCATTAGCCTGACAAGTCTGATATGTAAGGCTATGGAACGTATTGTTATGGACCTAATTAACAAGGATATAGGGAATCTCCAAACTCTAGATCCCATGCAATTTGGTTTTGTGGAATGTAGATCATGCCTGCTCAGCTGGTTGACTTCTTTGAGTCAGTCACCAGAGCTGTGGATGAGGGCAAGGCAGTTCATACTGTCTACCTCAATCTGGCCAAGGCCTTTGATACCATTCCCAACTCAGGAATTATTGATAAACTCACCAAACTAGGCATCAACCCCTATATCACTAGGTGGGTTGCAAATTGGCTCACAGATAGAACCCACAGTGTGAAAGTAGCAGACTCCAAGTCAGACTGCCAACCAGTCACAAGAGGAGTCCCACAGAGATCAGTTCTGGGTTCTCTCCTGTTTGCATCTACTTCTCAGAACTCCAGGCCAACATGGATGGACTCTGGCTTATCAAGTTCGCAGATGACTGCAAGCTGGGAGCCATTATTAACTCCCCAAGTGATGCAGACATCCTACAGAAAGGCCTCACTGAGCCCAATGACTGGTGTTGAAACCATGGCCTTAAGCTTAATGCCAAAAAATGCTTCATCATCCCCTTTGGAAAAAACTCAGTTCTCACTAATTACCACATTGATAGGAGCCCACTGAACACTGAAGGCATTATAAGAGATCTGGGGACACTGGTTGACAGCAACCTCTCCTTCGACCACCACATTGCCACTGTGGTCAGAAGGTCCTTCTATGTGGCACATCTCATTACCAAGGGTTTTGCATCCAGGAAGAAAGAGGTCATCATCTTTCTCTACTCTTCCCTCATTAGGCCAGTCATCGAGTACAATGCCCCATTTGGCATGTACCTCACTAGACACATGCAACAGCTAGAAAGGCCACAAAAGTACTTCATGAAGAGGATCCTAGGCCTTAAACACATATCCTACATGGACAGACTCAAAAACGCCATCTATTCTCTGTCTCATATCGTCTACTAAGAGGCGATCTCTGCTTGACTTACAAAGCCATGTCTGACCCAGCTCTGTTACAAATGCTACATCTAAAGAAATCCCAGTCCCTCCACACCACATGCTCCAGAGACCTCAACCTCATTATCACAATCAACAGAACATGCTGGAGGGACAGGTTCGTAACCCAGAGACTGCCCATGCTCTGGAATAGACTTCCCATACATGTCAAGCAGAGCACGTCACTGGCCCTTTTCAAGGGAAATCTTGATGAATGGATGGGAAATAGAAAGTTCACCCCAATGATCACTCCAGTGGCTCTACTTGATAGAGGCACTGGGAATTAACATTGGGCGGCATGATACCAGGGCACGTCTATGGGCAAGGCTTGTAAAGGCTCCAGGGCCATTAGCCTAGTACACACCTATAAACCTATAAACCTATCACATATCCTCAGCCCTCTTCTTGGATCTTTCCAAGGCATTTGAAATGGTGGATCACCAACTTATGATTCACACCCTGCAAACTTTCTGCCTGGATTCTAAAGCCCTTCAATGGTTTAAATCCTACCTCAGTGGGAGTCAGCAGGCTGTTCTCTGGCAGAACAAGCTCTCTAACCTATTACCTAACACACTTGGAGTTCCACAAGGCTCCATATTAGGGCCCCTACTGTTTTCCAACTTTATAAACAACTTATATACTATCATCCCAAATGTCAGCTGTATCCAATATGCTGATGACTCCACCCTGATCTGCTCAGCTATATCTCCTATAGACTTGAGGTCTGCTACCCAGTCCTCCTTTAATACTATAGAAAACTGGCTTTCTGAACGCTGATTGTTACTAAATTCCAAAAAAATTAAAATGCTGCTATTCTCACAAACACAAAGGTCTGCTGCTTTTACCTTCACCATAAATGCAAAAGATGGCACAATAATCTCCCCCGACCCCTCTACAAAACTACTAGGTGTCATTATTGATAATAACCTAAAATTTGACCTACATGTAAACCAATTGATCAAGACCATCAATAAAAAACTTGGGTCACTGTATAGAATAAAAGCCTTCCTAACCCCTCCAGCTAAGATTGCCATAGCTCGCTCTCATCTACTTTCAACACTTCTATATGCTTCCCCCCTTCTCTCTAATCTAAACAAATCTGTACTTAATAGACTGTTAACCTGTTACAATCACATTGCAGGTTTGTCACTGGCCTGCCTTTTAGAACACACCGCTGCATCAACCTTAAACAACTTGAGTGGCTAGAACTTCCCAGTCTAATCCAATACAACCTTCTGATTATGAATAATAAAATCCTCCGTAATCCAGATAATACACCATCTCTTAAAAATATTATCACCCCCTATAACAATCCGAGACTGCTTTGATCCTCAAACAAACTACTAATTCAGACAATCAAAATTAACAATGCTGCCAGTGATTCCCTCTTTGCAAATTCTGTTGGCAGAGCCTGGAACTTACTTCCAGCTGATATCACTTTGCTCTCCTCCCTAGGCCAATTTAAAACCAAACTCAAACAACATCTGGCACTAAACTGGCTTTGTTACTGCAACAAGCCTGGCTAACTCTCATCATGAATGTGAATAATTTATTAAACTAGCTACTGTTAATGTTCCCCTGACTATACAGGGGTAACTTTTAACATGTGAACTTGTCTATTCATGTTTGCTTATGCATTCTTTGTAAAAAACATATCTTTAAATTGTCTCCATTGTTTTCATTGTACCTGTTTACCTTGGAGCTTTTCTCCCCGGGCCTCCACTGAAAATGGACATGAATCCAGTTGGACTATCGCGATCAACAAATGTAAAACAAATAAAAATAAAATAAAATAAAAACACAGCTCCAAGGTTCCTGAATTAATGCATGCAGATGGTTGGTGTTTCAAAGACAAGGTGTGTACAAGTCACTGTAGCAAAGTATGCAGTGCATGTGGAGGGAAGGTAATCTGTGCAAATGAGCACTGATTTGTGCAGAGTCTACTTGTTCCACTGACAGAACAAACCATAAACTGATACAGCAAACAAACAAAAAAAAAATCAGCTTGCACAGCATAATGTTAGAAATTACAGGAAGGCTAGCTCATTTGAACCAAATGCACCTAATCTAGGCAGCACAGGAACCTATCCTGACAATATCAGCTGCGCAACAAATGCAACAGTGGCCATGACTTCATTACCATGGACTAAACAACCAACCAGATGACTTTACCAAGGACTAACTAACCAACCAGATAACTGCTGATCATTATCAAGTGGCTATGAGTTCCTGAAAACCATCTGCTATATGTGCAAGTCACACATGGCACCTGAAAGAATGCATCGTTCCTGCATCCCCAGACTATTCCACAATGACTTTCCAGCATCCAAACAGGGCATACTTTGGGGGCGGGGAGGTCCCTCAGTTATTTACTTCAAGGATACTGGACAAGTTCCTTGATGTGCTGATTCAGCACAATGAAGACCATATTTGTTTTCTAGAATCCAACAGGACAAAGCAACCACCATTCAAGAATTCCTATGACATTGTCCTCTATTTGCCAGACTTGGATGCCATTTTACAGTTAGGACACCACAGGTATTTGCGTCAACAGGAAAGGCTAAAGTTCTCTGAATTACTGAGTGGCCTGCTGTGCAGATGACTCATACTAAATGTGTTTCCTTAGTATGGTGGCAGCATACATTATTCTAGCATATAGCACATTTGTGAGCTCTTTCTCCACTTCCAGAAGAGAGATTACAGTTGCTTAGTGCCTAGTCATGCATGTGTTTGTCAGTGTATACTTGATTTATAACTTCCCACAAAAAATGTCATGAATCGCAGGTAGAGTATGATACCACTTCAGCCATTACTGATAACACTAGTGTGTCATTCGCAAACGCTGACAGAACATTTATTTATTTATCCTTTGTTGACTGGATTAGTTCCACTATGCTTGCAGCATCTTTTCAGAGGAGACCAGAGGTTGGCCAGGGCAATGGGGAACATCTGTTACTCTTTTTGATAGGTGCTGTGAGATCTTTTACATCTGCTTGAGCTGCCACCAACTCAAGAAGATGGGGCCTCGGTTTAATGTCTCATCAGAAAGATGGATCATCATCATGACATCACCCATGGCCAGACCTGTGTTCCTGTTGAGCATTCACTGCCAATTTTAGATGCACTGACACCTTGGGAGGGGCACTGCAGTATTTATCCTAAAGGATTAGCAAAATCTTTGATGTACATCCCATGTTGGACAACAATATCTTCAGGACACAGGCTTTTTCAGGCTGTACACAGCTATCTTCATAAAGAAATGATAGCAAACCCGATTCCGAAAGACTTGCTGTTGGTGTAACTGACCACTTACACTGAGAGTAGGCTAAGAACAGGTGTTTTGGAATCTGGTCCTTGTAGTAAACCTATTTATAGATAGGCCTTACACCAAAGTTAGTCACTTAACCTGTGAGCAGGCCTTTTGGAATAAGGGCAGACTTACACTGAGAGCAACTCTTTTGGAATCTGGTCCAATGACAACAGTGACCAGTGGCTGGAAGAAATGGCCATGTTTCTTCCATGGGTGTAGATCCCAGTGAAGTTTAACACAGATAACTCATTACAGCCTAATGATGTGTCCAGGTATTTCTGCAGTTACATCTTAGTTGTCAAATACAGCTTGTTCATATTTGCATCAATAATTCCAAAACCATGTTACATGCAAGGTATTAGAAGATTTCATCTTAAAGGGGTTGGGAGGGTGGCCTAATTGTTAAGGTGTTTGCCTTATAAACACAAGGTGCAGGGTTTAAGTCTCATATGGGATAATTGGCTAGGCTTAAAATGGCTGATAAGGGCAGTTAGCTTAGTACTAATCTATGAACCTATAAAGCTTACACAGTGGCAAAGCCAACTGTACTGATACTTGACCCTTGTCTAGTGCAAATAAAGAGATAATGAATACCATTAATATGATATTGATTTGTATTGTAATAATTTTCATATTTCTTTAAATATCTCTACAATCAAGTGATAACAGACAGAACTGCTTAGTCTCCTATGAAAGCTCACAGCTATATGAAGAAAATGTGTGTTGCTTTTCATGGCTACTGACATATTGTAAGCTGTTTATACATTACATTTATTGTCACTGTTGTGGCTTGCAATCATTGTAATGTTACTTTATGCTGAATACTTTGCCATTTATAATTTCCTAGTAACACTTATGGTTTGAGAGATGTGAACATATGTTTGAACTGTGAGGCAATAATTTCATTTTTTTAAAGGCTTGGGCCATGTGCACTGGGAGTTAACAGAAGAAATTCAAAGGAGCTCCATTGGAGGGAATGAGTTAAAGTGGAAATGTCTAGGCCAGACCTACGTATTGTGACAACACACAAGTGGCAGAATCCCATGAAACAAATTAGTGTTCATTTTTGCTTACTTTTGCTCCCTGCAATTGACTTTTATTTACTGCCAGGACTTCTTATCTGCCATGTCTACTAAATTCCCAATTACTCTTGTAGACTACTTCTGACTCAGGTTTGGGGTAGGTGAGGAGGCTGACGCACCTAGGGCAGTGTCATACTGTTGCCAGGGGCTATTTTTATTTAATTCCCAATCCTTTGTGCATGTCCATAATCCAATGGACATCATTGGTGCTCCCACCCACACTTCACAAGAGCCTTGATGTTAACAGGATGCCTTGCCCACATCTAGGCAACACTTATGATATCAATACATCAGTGTGCCATGTGCATGCACACAACTCTCGTCAACTCCATGATGGGCATAGCCAGTGTGCTGCCTGCATGTACACACCTCCACTCCTATCCATGATGGGCACACCCAGTGTGCCGCATGCATGCACACAACTCTTCTCCCTGCCATGAAGAGCATACCCAGTGTGCTGCTTGCACGCACACAACTCCTCTCCCTTCTATGATGGGCATACCTAGTGTGCCATGTGCATGCATGCAACTCCCCTCCAATCCATGCTGGGCACAACCAATGTGCCACATGCATGCACACAACTCCACAGCCTTCCATGATGGGCATACCCACTGTGCCGCGTGCATGCACACAACTCTTCTCCCTTCATGATTGGCATACCCATCCTCCCTGCCTATGCTGTCAAGCACCTAAGTCGATATTTGAACTTGGACCACCTGGCCCATAGTCAGGGCTTCATCCTCCTAAAAACACTGGCACAGTTTACTCGTAACAAAGTAACTGATGCATACAGTATAGCAGCTACCATGCTAAATCCAGTGCAAACCATGTGGTGCAGTGCATGCTGTTGTTATACTGCATATCAGATGTTACAACATGACTACAGATACAGGAGAATGTGGGCCATTTACACAGGTGACAGTGAAAATACTATCTAATGACAGGAAACCTATATGTAGCAAGGGGCACAGGACACATGGATGGGGGTTTATATAGGTCACATGTCATTGCTGGTGTAAGGAGCATCCAGAAAGGTTTCATGAGGTGTGCTAGTTTGTGTGCCATACAGTGTTCAAAAGGGATCCCCTGTGTTATTTGTTCTATGGGTTTTTATGAGGTGTCCCTATTCCTTAAGATGTTCTATACATTGAGTTATTACAATGCTATGCAGAGTGGAATTGCCTCACTGAGAAGTCCTCACAACTGAATCCCCCAGTTTGCCCAGGGCAAATGACAAGTACCTATGTGTCACAATGCAGGTTCCCCCAAACTAGGAACATAATTTACATATCTGTGCAGGATGATGAAGCAGAAGTAGCCAGATATCGGATATGGAGTGAAAGGGCTCCCAGTAACAGATGCAGCTAGAATGCCTTGGCTTACCTCACCATATGTGTATGTGTGTGTGTGTGTGTGTGTGTGTGTGTGTGTGTGTGTGTGTGTGTGTGTGTGTGTGTGTGTGTGCGTGTGTGTGTGTGTGTGTGTGTGTGTGTGTGTGTGTGTGTGTGTGTGTGTGTATGTGGGTGTGTATGTGTCTGTGCGTGCATGTGTGTGTGTGTGCCATATCTGCCAATGATCTTTCCTATCATTGTTTACCATCTGGTGTTAAGTGAGATTATTCTGACACAGCAGTGAATAGAGGTTGTGTTGGTAACATGGGAATTATGGAGTGCATAATCTCAGAAAAAAATGATTAGTAACTTTGTGTGTGATGCCTCACATGCAGTGCAACTCCTAAATGGCATATAGCAGCACAGTGGGCTTGCAGTATACCACTCACTATTTGATTATTTGCCTGCATGGATTACTGTGCTTTTTTGGATGTGTTATGGAGTCAGACCTGGGTAGTAGCACAAAATTTTGGATGGGTGGGAGGTGATCCCACATTTGATGGAGTACTGATATCTGATACCACACATTCCCTTAATGGGGAACCATGGTTCTTGGTTTATATATGGAGGACAACATCCAATGAAGGACAAGTTGATATTCTATGTGCTTTTTGTGGATGACCTTTTTTTGTTATGGGGAGGGTCATGGATTTACAAAAAATTGTTGAATATCTGTAATCTATGACCACTTTCTTTAGGTTCCCTATGCAGTATTCCAGTAGAGTTTTAGACTTTTTAGATGTAAAATCGCTGAGGGATGAGAATGGAGTTTTGGGCACAACCTTATTCAGGAAAAAACTGTTGGAAGAACAGCATGCTATCCTATGACAGCATGCATCCAAGGTATTTGTTCATTGGTATAATAAGAGGGCAGGTTGATAGAATTTCAGGTATATGTCCACAGGATACACACTTTGAACAGGAAATAGGCAGATTAGAGAGTAACCTTTGTTGAAGGGGATATAATGAGAATAGAGTTAAAGATGTTATTACTAAGACTAAACAGTGCAGAAGTAATAGGTCCAGGCCATGGTTTTCCCATAGAAAACAGGATGGAACACCTGTTCAGTCTAAAGCCTCACAAATGGACAATGTGAGGCTAATGTTAACATAAAGTAACAACATAGAGGGGAATATGTGATATAATAAAACAGAAAAAGTAGGAACAACTTTACACAACGTGCTGGTACACGAAAGTGCAGAAATTGCAAAGCATGTGAGTATATTGAGGAGGCAGAATCTTATGTACACCCTGTATCAGGAAAACCATATTGTTTTGATTCGTATGCAGACTGTAGGACAAAGAATGTTGTTTACCTGGCTGTTTTTCAGGACTGCAGCTCGTTCTATGTAGGAAAAACTATCTGTATGCTGAAAAATAGAATTTTGAACCATTTGTCTTCTGTAAGACTAAAACATGAACATAATGCACTTTTCCAGCACATTTCTAAGTATGAAAATCATAAGTTTAAGTTTATGGTTATACAATGTGTAAATAAAAACAAAAGGGAGGTGATTTGATCAATGAGACAGAATTGAATGAAACTAAATGGATCATTGAGCTAGCGGCATACAAAACCCCAGGTTTAAATGGGGTTATACCTTTAAGGACTGCACTAAAGAAAAGGAGGGTGCGGTACTGAATGTTAACTGAAGAGCTATATAAAAACTGCAGTTTCATTTGAGTTTTGTATCTGAAGAAGGGCTTGGTCCCAAAAGCACTCATTCTTGTGTTGGTCCCAAAAGCACTCATTCTTTGTGTTTTTAATTGTGTTTTAAATAAAAGTTTTGAAGCTGTTCAACATGGTGGCCGGTAACTGCTTTTTTCTTCTTTCAATACAAGGATCTGAGGGATTCCACATGGGGCCTCTGAGATGATAAGATGCAGTTCATCTAAGATATCCACAGTCTGCAAGGTCTCAGGGGCCATACTAGCTTCCAATGGGGTCTTGTAGTGGGTGTCTGAGAAGTAATCTCATGCTTGACCATCTCAGTGGGTACTTCTGACTCAGAGGAATCATCTCAGGGTCTCTTGAGTTTCTTTGTAAGGGAAGGGTGTCATCAGGGTCCTGAGAGTCTGCCATCTTAGACTGAGCTAAGAATTTCAATCACTGGGTTTTAAGAAAGGTATTAGGCGAAGAAAGTCTTAGGTACAACCAACTGAGAAATGCATGTGATGAATACTGAAACAGTGATTTAATTTAAGACATCTGCCACTGCCAGGGACTTCTTTATTCTGCTGAAGCAAACCTTGAACAGCTGGGCAGACTGTTTCTGGGTGGGACCACCCTTGCCTCCTTAAATAATTCCATGGTCCATTATGGTTTATATGAGGAGTGCATTTTTTGCAGTTTAAGAATTTTCTGCCTTTGCCATTGTTTATCACTTGGCAATGTCCAGTCTACAAAAGACAGATGGCAGGGGAAACATCTCCATATGTGACATGAAGCGTAGTGGAATATAAAACAATGCAAACCAAACTATATCTTCATATCCTAGGGATAACACCATAAAACAGTTCAAATATTTTCTAAGTGAAAAAAAAAATTACAAGGATTCATAGAGTCATGTAGACAACTAAACGTACAGTCGGTAATACTGTACTAGGGTGGGAAAACAGTAACCTAGCATCATGATGGAAATGTTCAGTACAATAGTTACATACTTACCTTGTTTTGTAAGAGAATGAGGCTATAACTATTAGAAAATAGTCTTTGCTTTTTTTCCCTCTCCAAATAAATCAATCCAGCATGGATTTCGCCACTCTTTGCGTACATGTTTAAACTCAGTTGTCCCAGACAAAGTTAATGAGGCTGGCTCATCTAAATTGAATGTTTCTGGATTCCTCACTTAATTACCTGTGTGATTAATGTTCCTTGCAGTAAGACATCTGTGTTAGTCCTCATGCTACGGAGGTGGGTAATAACTAGCATAGCAGTACAGACTTCAGCATGTAATCACATTACGATATTCAGTGCTCATAACAGTACACTGTTACATGGGACATGGAAAGCAGATCCTAGTGAAATACTGTCACATGCCACGTGGTCACTATGGTGATTATCAAGCCAATCAAGTCATCATTTATTCTTGATACGGAAACTTCAATATGCACTGTGTGCCCTAAAGGGAGGGGCACACCAAAATGGTGTAAAACCAGGAATCTATATCAGAACATTGAAGTTTTAAAACTTCAAATGTTCTAATATCGACCCGTTTTGAGTGAACGCTAAAAATAGCAAAGCGCAGAACACCGGATACTTTCCTAGGGAAATAATTTGGTTGGCCGGTTCTGTGGCTTTGCTATTTTCAGTGTTTGGTGGAAATTTATGGGTCGGGTTCAGGTAAGTGTGCGATTGTGTGGTTGTTAGGATTAGGTCGCGGGTTAGGTGAGTTAGGGTTAGGGTGCGGGTTGGGTTAATTACGGTTAGGGTGCGGGTTAGGTGAGTGTGCGATAGTGAAAGACCTTAGGGTTAGGGTTTGGGTTAAGGTAATTGGATAGATAGTAGTGTATGTATAGTTTAGTGTAGGGTTACTTGTAGGATTATAAGTGTATTTGTGTGTACTGATGATTTTTTAGATGTGCTTGTGTTGTGTGTATGTGTTTCGGAATAGCGAATTTTTTCCCAAGGAAAAAATTTGCTGTTCTGAATGTTCGATATTATGAGGTTTAGATATTTTAGGTTCGGTTAAATAGCATTCGCTATTTTCATCTTTCAATAATGTGATATAAACGCTAAAACCAGCACTTTAACTTTTTTGTATCATTGCAGTGGAATTTCAAATGTAGGGCACTGCAGCATTAGAAAGGTGGTTTAAAAATTGAATCATAGGAAGATGACACATACAACTATTTGTTTTTGTAAAAACTGAGAGACTGTGAACTTCTAAAAAGTACTGCCACATGCCTGATGTCTTACTTCAACAAAATATGTCTCTTTCGCACAGCTTTCAGGAGACAGTCACAGCAAAGAGGGCATCCATGTGTCACAAGTGTCATCCTCTATATGCTGTACATTAAATTAAGTTTGCTTTCACTTAGATCATATCATATCAGCGTAGGCATTTAGCCAGATGGGTCACATAATATCTGGTGGTTCCTATTTGCTTGTGTGGATTTGGGCTTTTATGGTTTGACTTCTCTGACCTGTAACTAATATGAAGTCTATATCATTTGATGAAGACCCAAATGGTTGAACCTATTTGACTAAAAATTAATTTGATTGAAAACACATTTGACTGAAAACTCATTTCACTGAAAATTCATTTGAAATAAACTCTTCTTCAGAACAAATATACCATAAAAATGTTTTTGCTGGGGACAAGCCCCCCTGCACCTTCTTCACCCCCCTTACTTATATATACTAACTCCATGGTCGTACAACCATGGAGAAAAAAAAACATACAATGAATCATTGCTTGAATGAAACACAAAACATCTACAGATCTGGGGTTACAACATGATGCTGACCACTGCAGACCACACATACTCTGCTAGTCTCACGTCTCTAAAAACTCCTATAATAAAAAATAGCACCATCATATGCTTTCTACAGACTTCTACACTTTTCTATCAAATGAGGTTTTAGTCAAATTAATTTAAATGAATTTTCAGTCAGATGTGTTTGATCATTTGGATTTCAGTCAAACAAACATTCAGTCAAATGGCATAGACCTTAATGATATTTGCTTGGGGGGGGGGTGCTACCAGTGCAGCTTTTGCAGGATGTATACCCATGTGGCATGGTACACATATTATTGTGGGTGGTAGCCAGTAGAACTGATGTTGCCATGGTGGGTAATGCTATTGTGTACATGTGTTTGATGATGTTAGTGCCCCTGCTATTAATCTTCATCAGTTTCATTGCTGCATACTGACACAGGGGAGGTGGAGGCCCATTATTTGCCTTTAATTATAGGGAAAGTCTGTCTTGATCGAGCCCCTTTTTAGTGGAGGCCCATGGAGAAATGCACACTACATATAGGTTCATAGGTTCTTAGGTAGGTACTAGGCTATCGACCCTAGAGCCTATATAAGCCTAGCCAAAAAGTTCCCTGGCTTTCGCCACCCAAGAAAGTTATTTTTCTGTGCCCCTGTCAAGCAGAGCCACAGAGGTGATCCCCGGGGAGAATTTCCTATTTCCCATCCAATTGTCCATATTCCTCTTAAAGAGGCCTAATGAGGGGGTTTGCTTGATGTGAATGGGTAGTCTGTTCCAGAGTATGGGAAGTTTCTGGGACAGGAATCTATCCATCCAGCATGTTCTATTTATTGTGGTGGCAAGGTTCAGGTCCCTGGAGCATGTGGCACTGAGAGATTTGGGTTTCTTTAAGTGTAGCATGTCCAACAGAACTGGGTTTGACATGGCTTTGTAAGTTAGGCAGAGGTCGCCTCTGAGTAGGTGATAAGTGATGGAGTAGAGCTGGAGTATTTTGAGGCAGTCTGCATATGACATCTGTCTGAGGCCGGTAATCCTCTTAATGAGGTATTTCTGTGGCCTTTCCAGTTGTTACAGATGTCTTGCGAGGTACATGCCAAATGGGGAGTTTTACTCAATGTTGGGTCTGATGAGGGATGAGTAGAGAGGAACAATTACCTCTTTTTTTCTGGAGGAGAACCCTATAGTGATGAGGTGTGCCACATAGAAGGATTTTCTTACTACTGTGGTGATGTGATTGTCGAAGGAGAGACTAGTGTCCACCTGTGTCCCAAGTTCTCTTATCACACTTTTGGTGTTAAGTAGGCTACCGCCTATGTGGTAGTTCAGGGGTACAGTGTTTTTCCCAAAGGGGATGACAATACACTTTTTGGCATTGAGCTTGAGGCCATGACTTTGACACCAAGCATCGGTCTCAGTGAGGCCCCTTTGTAGAATGTCCACATCATTTGGCGATTCTGTTATGGCTCCCAGTTTGCAGTCATCTGCAAACTTTGTTAGCCAAAGACCTGTTATATTAGCCTGGACTTCTGAGAAATAGATGACAAACAGGAGAGGACCCAGGACTGAACTCTGTGGTACACCGCTTATCCCTGATTTGAAGTCGGATTTGGAGTCGGCTATTTTCACTGTGTGGGTTCTGTCAGTGAGCCAGATGGCCAACCATCTTGTGACATAGGGATTTATACCCAGTCTAGTGAGTTTATCTATAATTCCAGAGTGGGGGATGGGGTTGAAAGCCTTGTCGAGGTCAAGATAGGCTGTGTGCACCACCTTACCCTTGTCCACGGCTCTGGTGACTGATTCAAAGAAGTTAATCAAGTTTAGAAGACATGAATTGAGGGGGGTCCAGTGTTTGCAGGTTACCTATGTCTTTCTTTATAAGCTCCATGATGATACAGTCCATGGTCTTGCAGACCAGGCTCGTCAGGCTAATGGGGTGGCAGTTCCTGGGGTCCGTGGTGGCACCCCCTTTGTGGAGAGGGATAACCATTGCTGTGTGCAATTCAGTAGGCACAAAGCCTGAAGTGAGGCTATGATTGAACATGGTGGGTTACCATTTTGTCCTGTAGTCTGTGCAGAACGCAGTCTGGGATGTTGTTTGGTCCCATGGATGCTATGTTTTTGGCTTTGGAGAGTGCTGTCTTAACTTATGCTTCCATGATTACAGGGGCTATGCATTCTTCTGGTGTAGGGATGGGCCCTTTGGGGGGTGAGGGGGGTAATGTTTGCATTGAACCTATCTGCCAGGATGTTGGCAATATAATTTGGTTCTGTATATCTAGTGCCCTTGTTCTGTAGCTTGGAGCAGATCTGAGTGTTGCCATTGAGATTCTTGATATAGCTGTAGAATGCTTTGTGGCTGTCTTTAGAATCAGTGACAATTTTATTTTCGTAGCTAAATCTGGAGGATTTTATGAGGGATCTCAGCTTCTTACTGAGGCTGACCAGGGATTTCCTGCAAACAGGGGATTTTACTTTTTTTTTGCAACAGCTTCTTCCTTCTGTTGTAGAGTTTGTTTATGGAAGGGGACCACCAGATTGGCTTCCTTTTTTTGGAGGATAGCATCTTGGTTCTGTTGGGGATGGCACAATCCATGCACTCGTGTATGTGTTTATACAGTGCATGTGTATAGGATTCAGCAGTATTATCTCTATTATCCATCTGCATGGGTGTAGTGAAGTTTGCCACTTCTGTCTTAAGGAGTGTGAAGTTGGCTTTGTAGAAATTTTTTACGGTGGTTTCCTTAATGGGGGTGGAGGTGGAAAATTAATGTCTAGGGTGATTAGCTTATGGTTGGCTCTGACCAGTGAGGAGTTGACCTCTGGCTTGGAACATTGGTTACCCATGTTGGTAATGATCAGGTTCAGGATATTGCTGCCCCTGGTGGGGGTATGGACTAGCTGATCCAGGGCATTGGAATTTATGAATTCCAGAAAGTGTTGGAGCTGTATATTGTATTGTGAATGTATATCTGTAAATATTTACTTATGCTTATAACATTTATTGTGAAATTTCATGAATTGTATTTTTAAATGCTATAATTTAATCTGTACTTCTGCATTACTAGTTAACCTACAGCTTTGACAATAGTATTGTCTTTAATGGAGATTTTCTCCCCAGGACTCCATTGAAAATGGGTTCTTATTGGCCCAATGGACCATCCTGGCAAACCAACTGCAATAAATAAATAAATATAAAATAAATTGAGCTAATGAGTTAGTACATGAGTAGTTTTCTCAGTTGATGGTGGGGTAGTTGAAATCACCCATTATTAGGGTATTAGGCTGTACCTTAATATTATCCAGTATGTCAAGGAACATGGAGTAGGCATCCTGGGGCATGGTGGGGGATCTGTAGCAAGCTACAACCTGGATTGCAGGCTTGCCCAGTGTTAGTTGCACTTGAATAA
Organism: Protopterus annectens; assembly: GCF_019279795.1. Lineage (NCBI taxonomy): Eukaryota > Metazoa > Chordata > Ceratodontiformes > Protopteridae > Protopterus > Protopterus annectens. The sequence goes on from NC_056733.1 coordinate 1,111,112,787, forward strand.
TTTCGGATACATTATGTTGAGCAACTAGCCTAGAGGTGTGGCTATCCATAATGAATATGGACACTTCTCCTCCTTTAGTGTTTTGGTCCAGGTTAGGTGGCCGAAAGGTGTGGTATGAATTATAGGCTGGTAATGCAGGGGTGCTCTGTGGAGCCTTGATCCAGGTCTCTGTTACTGCACAGATGTTGATGTTCTCCATTTTAAGGAGTGCTTCGAGTGAGTGCATTTTGAGGTTTAGACTTCGAGCATTGAGTAGCATTACCTTCAGTTTTTGCTTGCTTGTACCTGCTATGGTGATGGGTTTGTTGTTTAAACCTTGCCTAAAAAAGGCACTATAGGGGAGGCAAGAGCCTTAGCCAGTATCTGGAATCCCAGGCGCGACAGATGCAGGCCATCTCTGGCAAAGCATTGTGGTCTGTCGATTATGTCTTCCCAGGCAGACAGATACTGGATCCCCTTTGAATGACACCAAAGGCTTAGCCAATTGCTGAAGTCAGTCATTTTGTCCTTGAACTGTGGTATAATTCTGGGCGATGGCAGGATGCTACTCAGGGCTAGGGTCATACCCACCTGGGCTACATGGTCAGTGATCTCCTTCATGTCTCTTTTCATGTAGTCCAGGGAGGTATGTCTCAGGTCATTCACACCATCATGGACAATGACAGAGTCATATTTGTACTTGTTGTGGAGTGACCTGAGTGCATGCATTATGTGGCCGATCCTGGCATCTGACAGGCAGCTGATAGTAACTTTCTCCTTGTTTAGCCTGGTGGGTGGGACATCAATGTGCCTGACTATAGAGCCGCCTATGACAAGTGTGTTGGGTACGGTATGTTGTTTTGCCTTAAGGGCTGAGGTTGAGTGGCACACTGATTTTGTGGTCTATGTGTTGTTTGGGTAGTGGGGGGTGGTGGCTGCTTGTGCTTCTGCTTTGGAGATCTCTGTTGTTTGCGCAGATTTTTATTGAGAGCCCCTACAAATGTAGGTGTGTGTTTTGTGTTACTATGTGTGGGTTTAGGTAATATACGAATTGATGGACTATGTGTTGAGTATGGTGTGGTGCAGGTGTTTACCTTCTCCTCTTGACTGTCTAATCCAGTCTTGGCAGGAGAGAGCTTGGCTTCCAGTTTGGTTATATAGTGCATCTTTCACAGGTTATAGTGTTGGGTGGTAGGAGGAGAGGGTTGTCAGTGTACATGAGGGAATTGCTACATTGTCCCAAGATGCCCAGATTCATCACATGGACAGGAGAAAACACTGGGAGCTAACCCTTAGACATGCCTAGATAGGTGCTTTTCAATTTAAGTACTAGAAACTTTTTCCCTCCTGAGAAGTGAGAAAAGTTGAGTGCTGTAGTAATTTGTAGTTTATTTAGTGCTGTTAACAAGTTTTGAACAAGTGCTGAGCACAAGGATGCAGTTTTGAGTGCTAAAACTAGAAAACTGGCTAGTTCTAAGGGAAAACTTGAAGAGTAGACTTTCTGGCACTGGGAATAGTTTATAAACAGGGGTGCACGATCCGCAAAACCGTGCAAACACGGATTTTAAACAGAAAATTGAAAGGGATAGAAATAGTCCAAAATGGCCAATAAAACTACAGTTTCTGAGCTGAAACCATTCCTCCAGCGACAGATAGGCTGTTCCAAAGCTCACCACTCTCACTGATGAGCAGAGAAGCTTCCCTCTATCTTAGAAAGGTCTGGGGAACACAGGAACTTACAAACAGCCCAGAATTCAGCAAAATCTGAAAAGTGGATTTTACTTGTTCTAGAAAGGTGGGAAATGAGTAGAGGGATAGGATATATTTTTTAAAGTTAAAGCAAAAACAGGAATAAAAACACTTTTAACACAGAAAACAGGCACTTGAGTGTGTAGCCCTTTGCAGTTAAACAGATGAAAAACACTTAAAAACGATAATTTATAATATATTTACACAAGAAGGTAGCATGAGTTAGCAGTAAAAATATACCATGTAGCACTAATGTATAATGATTTTAATGGGTGATCACCATGTTACCTATGCAATATAGTATATAAGCTCACTTGAGTCTGTACGGCATTCAGCATTATTTTACAATGTAATTATATAGACATGTTTTAATTTTAATACACATATAGTAAGTAAGGCATATGCTTAAATAATGCATTTAAAATTGCTTGAGACATATAACCAAAAGGATAAAGGTGTGAATATTTTATGATAATAGCTTGGTTTTATTGTATAAGGAGGGGGCTTAAAATTTGGTTTGTACAAAGGCAGGACTATTTTGTTAATATGTGTGTTTTCATTGATGTGTTAAATTGCTGGTGGGATGTGATTTGTAATAAGAAAGAGTCTTAGTAAATGGGTTGTAACAAGTGCAGGACCTTTTCTGATGAGTATGTTTTCAATGAACATCTACAGCTTAGATTAGAGCTCCTACATCTACAGTTATTCCCTGTGAAGCCTGCAGCTTACGCATGTATATGGTTATGATTCTGTTCTTTTATCAGGATATGAGAGTAGGCAGAATACAAAGCAGATCATAAGAGGATGTAGAAGATGAAGAGGCTGGTGAAGCAGCATTGTAAATCATCCTGTTGTCATTACTGTTCCGTTGTTACAATCTAATCCTTGATACACTTTGTAAACAGTCTACATTTTGGTGGGGGGGCTGAATATTTTTGTTGTTATTATTGTTTCTGCTGTTATCTAATAGTAAATTTGTTTTTATTATAAAACCATGTCTGTGCCTAGATCATGCACTGCAGGTATATATGTAATGTAAGTGACAGAGACAATAGCACTTTATATCCCATGCTTAATTGTTCTTGATGACCTACCTTTTTGCACAGCAGAGATCCATTATATCTGTGTACCACGCATGCTTTAGATGGCATTATGTGACAGTGATCTGGACAGTTATTTATATATGTGTGTGTGTGTGTGTGTGTGTGTGTGTGTGTGTGTGTGTGTGTGTGTGTGTGTGTGTGTGTGTGTGTGTGTGTGTGTGTGAGCTCTCACCCCTAGATTGTCATGTTACCACTGCATGCAGCACTGGACATACAATACAAACTGCTATGTCAGTCATACACAGACTTTGCCAATAATGCCTGCATAGCAGGGTCACCTGAGCCACTGTCATTAGATTCCCGTTCCTTGCATCTTGCAGTTTGGCTAAGTGTGGTGTTGAATCCTTACTGTACCAGACTTGCACTGCTGAGCAATAGACATCTCTAAATTCTACCCAGCATTTTTCAATCAGAGAAGCTGATATATTTCACTTTTCTGACCACTTTAAGTGACACGTTTTATACTATTTAGAGTAGTTTATAATATAAAGAGTAATGAATATGACATAGCCATTGCTGATGCATAAGCGGCTGGCATAGAGCTGATTATGTATTTTAGAATGGTGAGTCATGTGACTGCGTTATGACTCTGATGGCTGACAGTAAAACAAACTGAGTTATTCTCACTGGCGAGAATAAATAATAACTAACCTAGTTTTACTGGAGCTAGGGTTTCCTTTTGATACACAAACTATTCCTTACAGTTTATTTATCTTCACCTCTGGTAAGTGTGTCTGTTTGTGGTATGAATGTGTGTGTGTGTGTGTGTGTGTGTGTGTGTGTGTGTGTGTGTGTGTGTGTGTGTGTGTGTGTGTGTGTGTGTGTATATATATATATATATATATATATATATATATATATATATATATATATAAGGGTCTATACGGAAAGCTTGATAGCCCTATTAACCGAATACATAAACACCGACACATATTCCTTGAACCTCGAATACACTGAACGCCCTAAACCGCAAAATTCAAAAGCTCAAACCGTCATAGTTGTCCCATCCCACTGCCCGCTACCTCTTTTTTTCTGGATGAGAAACCTTTTGTGATGAGGTGTGCCACGTAGAAGGATTTCCTGATCACTGTGGCGATGTGATTATCAAAGGAGAGACTACTGTCCACCTGTGTCCCAAGGTCTCTTATCACACTTTCGGTGTTAAGTAGACTACTGCCTATGTGGTAGTTCATGGGTACAGAGTTTTTACCAAAGGGGATAACAATGCAATTTTTGGCACTGTGCTTGAAATCATGGCTTTGACACCAGGCATCTGTCCCAGTCAGGACCTTTTGTAGGATGTCCACATCATTAGGAGTTTAGATTATGGCTCCTAGTTTGCAGTCAGCTGCGAACTTAGTTAGCCAAAGACCTTCTGTGTTAGCCTGTACTTCAGAGAAGTAGATACCAAAAAGGAGAGGACCCTGGACTGAATCCTGTGGTACTTCACTTGTCACTGGTCTGAAGTCTGAATTGGAGTCTGCTACTTTCACAGTGTGAGTTCTGTCAGTGAGCCAGATGGCAACCCATCTTATGACATAGGGATTTATACATAGTTTAGTGAGTTTATCTATAATTTCAGAGTGGGGGATGATGTTGAATGCCTTGGCAGGATGTAGATAAGCTGTGTGAACCACCTTACCCTCATCTATGGCTTTGGTGACTGCTTCAAAGAAGTCTAGCAGGTTTAGGAGACATGATCTGCGTTTTACAAACCCGAACTGTGTGGGGTCCAGAGTATGGAGATCCCCAATGTCTTTGTTTATGAGTTTCATGAAGATACATTCCATGGCCTTGCAGACCAGGCTCATCAGGCTAATGGCATGGTAGTTCCCAAAGGCTGTCGTGGCTCCCCCTTTGTGGAGTGGGATAACCATCGCGGTGTGCCATTCAGTGGGCACAAAGCCTGAGGTGAGGTTATGACTGAACATGGTACTTAGGTGGGGTGCAAGTTCATTCTGTACTTCATGTAGAAGGCAGCTTGGGATGTTGTCAGGTCCCATGGATGCTGTGTTCTTGGCTTTGGAGAGTGAGGTTTTTACTTGTGCAGCCATGATTACAGGAACTTTGCATTCTTCCGGTATAGAGATGGGCCCTTTAGGGGATGAGAGGGGGGTAAAGTTATCACTGAACCTATCTGCCAGGATGTTGGCAATATCAATTGGTTCTGTATATTTAGTGCCATTGTGCTGTAACTCAGAGCAGATCTGAGTGTTGCCATTGAGATTCTTGACATAGATATAGAATGCTTTGTGGTTGTCTTTAGACTCAGTGGCGATTTTGTTTTCATAACTAGCTTTGGAGGATTTTATGAGGGATCTCAGCTTCTTGCTGAGGCTGACCAGGGAGTTCCTCCAATCATAGGATTTTACTCTTTTTTGTAACAGTTTCTTTCTTCTGTTGTAGAGTTTGTTTATGGCAGAAGACCACCAGATTGGCTTCCTTTTTTAGGAGGATAGCATCTTGGTTCTGTTAGGGATAGCACGATCCATGCACTTGTGTAAGTGCTTATAAAGTGCATTTCTGTAGGATTAAGCAGTCATACCTCTATTGTCCATTGGCATGGGTATGGTGAAGTTTGCCACTTCTGTCTTAAGAAGCGTGAAGTTGGCTTTGGAGAAATTTTTTAAGGTAGTTTCCCTAATGGGAGGGGGTGGGTGGGATGTGGATGTCTAGGGTGATTAGCTTGTGGTCGTATCTGACCAACAAGGAATTGACCTCTCGTGTGGAACACCGGTCGCCCATGTTGGTGATGACCAGGTCTAGGATACTGCTGCCTCTGGTGGGGGTGTGGATAACTTGATCAAAGGCATTGGAATTGATGAATTCCAGAAAAATGTTGAGCAAAAGAGCTGGTACATGAGTAGTTTTCTCAGTTAATGGGAGTTGAAATCACCCATTATTAGGGTGTTGGGTTGTACCCTAATATTTTCCAGTGTATCAAGAAAAGAGGACTGGTAATCCTGGGGCATGGAGGGGGGTCTGTAGCAAGCTACAATCCGGATTGCGGTCTTGCCCAGAGTTAATTGAACTTGGATAATCTTGGATGCATTATGCCGAGCAACTAGCTTGGAGGTGTGGATATCCTTAATGAATATGGACATGCCTCCACCTTTAGTATTTCGGTCCGGGTTAGGTGGCCAAAAGGTGTGGTATGAATTATAGCCTGGTAATGCAGGGGTGCTCTCTGGAGCTTTGAACCAGGTCTCTGTCACTGCACAGATGTCGATGTTCTCCATTTTAAGGAGTGCCTCGAGTGAGTGCATTTCGATGTTTAGACTTCTTGCATACAAATATGCATGTTTATATATCTGTGTTTTGTATACCTGGAATACAGCCATCATCTATATGCTAAACACTGACATCTTCACATCAAAACCACTTTATTCAACAAACAACTATGACAACGAGAAGAAGTCTCGGCACATGACAAAATGAAAAACAAACAAAA